>NC_048424.1:22338411-22338574 GCF_013103735.1 Etheostoma cragini
CCTCATACTCTGCTTCTGACTGGCTAGTAGTCCTTACCTAGGTACTGCACATGTGTGGCCAAAATGAAACCATGTAAACCTATTCTGATGTAACTTCTGAATACAATTATGAACCTGAAGATGAGCAGAACATGAGCACTTTAAGTCCAAGTACAAGCACATC
>NC_048424.1:22338915-22340138 GCF_013103735.1 Etheostoma cragini
CCCCCCCCCCCCCGTCCCTCATGATCTCTTGTTCCTCTTGCTACTGTACGTGGGAACATGAACAGGACTGATAAACTGTCAAGACTCTACTGGAAATGGTTTTTTCAGTGATCACAGGGGACATTCAAAGGGTTGGTTGACCTACATTATATATTTATATATTATAAATATATAGAGAGAGAGGTTTCCTCACTCTCCTCTGGTGTTTAGCCATACAGATAGTCAGAGGCGGGGGACTCGAGTCGCACGGCTTGAGCCGAGAGGTGTTTGGTGTTTTAACCCCCCGACGGACTGCTGCCTTCAGCCTGTTCACAGCCTGAACATGTAAACTCACCGGCTGTATGGGAATTTCCCAGACTCAAAATTTGCTTTGAGTGTCTGGTTCTAGCAGTTTGAAAATCAGTTTTTGGTGTCTGCACGACTAAGTCAACCTAAGGGGGAGAGAGATGGGTTTGACACGCAGCAAAGGACCGCAGGTTGGACCCGAACCCGGGCCGCTTCGGGACCCAGCCAACGTGGGGAGAACGCTCCCACTGGGGGAGCCAGAGGTCACCCCGTTTGGCTGAATATGATCATTGACAGCATATCATCTTGCTTTGAGCTGATTTGAAATCAAATCAGATTTCAGCTCAGCCTGGAGTCGACACTAAGTGGAGCATAAGTGGAAGATGTTCGGCTGAAACCAAGCAGTGTTCATGCATCCAAACAGCTCTGTAATTCCTGCAGTTCTTCCCAGTGAGCCACGCGGATCTGACGGGTCTTCCCCCAGACAATTTCAGCATCAAACACTTCACTTCCTGCATCCAGATACATTTCACAGAGAAAGAGAGAAAGAAAAGAGACGTGGGTTCCAAGTTAAGTCTACCGTCAACAATGCAACATTTTGGTTATCTGGTCAGAATTTATAATGAAATTGGTTGTTGCTTCCCCCCATGTTTTTGTCACTTTTTGCTACACTTTTGAGGCATTTTACGACATTCTCGCCACTTTGGGATACGTTCTTTTATCAACTGTGTCGTTCATATGCCATGGAATGGAATAAAACACCCACATTCAATGAAAGAAGTGGACTGATCATTTATTGTACTTGTGTAGAGCGTTGTATCGAACCATGCACGTCATTTCTTTTTGACAATCTGGTTAAAGGAAACTCACATTTCTGTATAAAGAAGGGGTCAATATATATATATATATATATATATATATATATATATATATATATA
>NC_048424.1:22340238-22349262 GCF_013103735.1 Etheostoma cragini
CCCCCCCCCCTGCAGATCAACTGTGTTGTTTTTGTCACTGTGATTCAGTGGGCCAGTTCTTCCAATCTATTATTCTGATTTACTGACTCCCGGGTCACAGACAGCAGATAAAGCATAAAGTTGGCAGCGTTCGCACCCGATCTTCGCTGATGGAGAACAGGCACTGCGTTTTATATAAATAAACATAACCAAGGCTTTTTTTCACAACTGAGCGGACACAGATGTGGACACACGCACACATCCATACATACAGCCCAGCGGTGGAATGTAACTACATTGACTCAAGTACGGTACTTAAATACAAATTTGAGGTACATGTACTTTACTTGAGTCATTTCTTTCCATTCCAGAGAGAAATATTGTACATTTTACTCGACTATATTAATCTGACAGCTTTAGTTGCTTACCATATTATGATTTTTTGCACACAAAACCCCTGATCAAATACGATGTTTATAATATAGGTCAGCTGAAATGATTAGATGAATAAACGCAGAACTTTTCTTTAGTTCTTTAACTTTATCTGCTGATACTTACATTAACCCTTGAGTAACATTTCAAAGCAGAACTTTGACTTCTAACAAAGTATTTTTATAGTGTGGTATTAGTACTTTTACTTCAGTAAAGGATATGAATACTACTTCCATCACTGATACACACCCACCCTCCGTGCCCCACGTTTTCCATCCCTCCATCACGGGCTGCTCTCTCCAGTCCAACACACGAGAGCAGCTTTTATGTCTTTAGCAGGATGACGAAGTGTTAGCTTTGCACTAAAAGAGTGTGTGTGTGTGTGTGTGTGTGTGTGTGTGTGTGTGTTTGGTCTCCCCTCAATGGCCCTTTCTTATCAATTCAGCAGCTAATCTCCATGTCTCCTTCACTATATCAGCACCACAGGGAAACAGCACACATAAACATTACTACAATATGTATTTGTGGGATGTTTATTGGACGGCAGATAAAGACAGAATTTCAAAACTAGAGTACAATGCTTTCTTTAGATTTACACTTCCACGTTGTTCAAACCTCAATGCTGTGTAACCAGAACATTGTTAAACCTTTCACATTTTGATAGCAATTCCCAAGTTTCCGGAGCTACTAAATGTGTCACGCTTATACACAGCTATAGGACATGGAATGGAATGGAATGGAATGGAATGGAATGTACTACAGATTCAGAGCATTTTAAGCATCTCCAACAGTTTGAAACCATACACACTTCCTGTCTCCTAAAGGGGCGTGGCGTCGTTTAAAAATGTCACGTGGATATATGAAAGTTATATTTGTATAATTTATTAAAATGTTCTGTTGCTTATGTTCAATATTTACACTGCTAAAAGCCATATTTAGCATCACGGAGATTAGTTTTGTTCAAGAACGTTAGCTGACGTTAGCTTCTCTGTGTTGCCAGATCTCGCGAGAGTTTGGTCCTGAGACAGAAACAGGTCTCAAACAAAGTTCATTTTCTCCTGATGTGTCCGTCTGAAAAATAGTGTCAGAATGTTCTGGAGACATGTGGCGTGTACAAATCGCTCCAATATTTACTTTGGTGACTACGGGGCTAAAGAATCACTCATAATCTGTGTTCGAGTTCACCTGTCCCACACTCAGGACCTAGGACTTATTAGGGGCTCCACTTAGAGAGGAGAGGCTGACCCCCTTGGTTCTAAACCGTCTCTGATGTTAGTAGTATTGTGTACGCACGTGAATTTACATATTTGTGCACATACATGTGACATAAATAAAACTGGGAGGCTCATAAAAAAACATTCCTACTAATTCCACAGGGTACTGTACCTTTAAACCTGGTACAGCCGATGTTTGGCCACCAAGGGGCAGTGGAAATAAACTGTAAACACAAGATAAATGTGTTTTGATAATTGATATGGAAACATGCTGGCAGATACGGAGCCACATCATCATTCATTTGGCATTATGTATGGGCCCTGCACTAGGTCCCAAAGGGAACTTATAGGTCTCTATGTCTGCTGAATGCTCCGCTGTGTTCCCCAGCTGGGAGCTGACTTCCTCTGTCTCATGTTGGGTGGTGGGCAGGCGTTCGGAGCTTTCCTGCTGCTGCAGTCTGAAACAACACAGATGAGTGTTGAGAGCTACGTACAGCCACAACAGACACAGGCCCGCGCTCGGGGGAGCAGAGACGAGAAAGTGATAATAATTCTCCAAATGTTCCACCATTATCTCCTACACACATGATCCATTGCTGACATTAAAGAATAACTTTATACTTAACAACCTGGACCCTTCTCTCCCATGCTTTTCTGTCTAAGGTAGAGATCTTCGACAGGGAGTCCAGGACCCTAAGGGGGTCCTCAGAGTTAGGGCAGGGCGGCTGCGGAATTATTAATAAATCAAATAAGTCTGAAAGTACACATTGTTATGAATGCAAATAATTTATAGCAAAAATTCTATGTGTGAAAAAAAAGATTTAGACATTGAACATAAGCTTACTGGGATAATGATACGATAGTGGTGACTACTGGTGCTTTCATATAATATTTATACAATGACATTTTTGATAAATAATCATCATTAATGTGGATATAATGACTTAGTGGGTAAAGGTTAATAATAGAACAGCTACAACAGCCTGGTTAGTTCAGGAAATTACATCTCTTTACTGTTTAAAACCAGGAAGAGACACTTATGCCATATTACGATTTCACGTTTTTCAAAATCTAAGACGATATCTAGTGTCATTTATCAATATCGATATAATATTGATATGTTTCCCATCTCTAGGTGAAAGTCCTGTATTGTTTGACCCGTCCACCAGCATCCATACTACTCTCCGCGGTGTTTTGAGTAGTAACCCTGTTTGCTGAGGGGTGCTTATTGCGTCGTATATGACGCGGAGAGCCACTAACTAAGTATTTTTACGAGTTGGGAGTGAGACAACAAGCCCAGGAAACACGCCTAAACACACCTACACGCCTGTTAATTTACTCTGTCCTTCTCCTTCAGACGCATTCAACAGTTTCATTACTTCTCTGCCAGGCACCGACCAGTGACACCTCCATTGTGCACGTCTTATTTTTATTTACTGAGCCCTAACTCAGCGTGAGGGGAACCCTTGCACCTGTCGGAGCATCTCTTTTATTTCCTAATAAATGTCACCCACTTAAACAGGAGACAGGACCCTTCACATATCAACCCACACACACTAGGTTGATTTTATTCAACAACATCTCTGCATGAGTCCAACAGAGAGGAATTATGGGGGAAACTGGAATAGCTTCGGAAAACAAAAGTGACCTGGAGAGTTAGTGGGAGGAAGAAGGAATTAAAGAAAGAAACAGGGTTTACTACTTAAACAAAGCAAGCACTTGGCGGGGCCTATTGTCGACGGAGCTTTCATTTCGCTTCAAAGGGAAGGCTTGGACAGCGACCAATGAGTGGATGGAAAGGGGGCGTGTCTGTGTTTGAACTGTGGCCCAGAGGTTAAGCACCCCCTTCCCCAGCCTTGTAAAGGTATACCCTGTACACACAGCGCAACGCACACAGACTGTCACAGACGCCAACACACACACACACTCGAGTGCACTCACTCACGCTTGAGTGATCGCGCGCCGACAGGCAAACACAAAGGCAGATCCGCGCATTCTTCCAGTCTCTCTGCGCTGTCTTAAAATCGAAGTTTTGACTGGCACACGCACCATTTTCCCCTTTTGGATCCGTTCCAGCATCGAGGGTGACAGCGGGACTGTGTAAACTTCTCTCTGAGTATTTAGCCAGGCGACCACGAAGACATACTGAGAGTGTCCCCCATACTGCCGTTTGCTTTAGGATTCGGAGGGGCTGTGGGGGGGTTTGAGTGGCTCACTCGAGTTGTTACCATTTATGGAGGCATGTGTTTTTCAGACATTAAGTCCTCTCAAAGCCTCAAAATGCCCAGAATAGTACAGACTACTTACTTATGCAGGTAGAACTTTATTAGCTGCTCTGAAGTTCAGTAATGAAATGTTTTGTCCCTTTATTCTTTAAGTTGAGAAGAGGTTAATAGTTTCAGAGAGGGGGTGAATGTTGGGAAGGGATCCAGATCTCTGCAGTATTCTCTAAGCTTATCTAAACAGAACAAAATGCACGCTATGGTAATTAAGTTACAATGGCTGTGACTGGGAAGGATCCCTTTTCCCACATTTGTGTTGCCATATGTAATGAGATTTGTTTACCGCCCTAATTAGCAGAAAGCAGAACATGATAAAGTGGATTTGGATCCTGTCCGAGGGTTTAGCTCAAGAAGAGGACAGTCCTGTTACAGTTCCTTGCCTAGGGGGTTTCTAAATGCCACCACAGCCGTGGTAAAAAGGCTTTTTCTCCATCTTGGAGTGCATTGTGGGGAATATTTAATGCTTTCAGAGCTCGTCCGCATCATCCTTAAGATTCCTGCTGCGTTTTATTATCCTCAACGATCCGTCTCGGATCCAGTGCACCCCAGTGTGCACTGGATATAGACACATCCAATGTCAGGCTTTACCCCTCACCTTCCGCTCTCTGTGTTGTTTTACTGTATTGTGTGAACAGTTGACTTCATTTAATAATGTATGTGGAGTTTTAATTTGCGGAGTGTAAGTGTTCCACAAAAACAAAAGGTCCCTTCCTCAGACTAGTTTGCAGAGAGACCGTCGCTGCTCCCGAAACTCAGCGCCGCCCAAGGCGATATTTGATTGTAATCTTTTCCTCCTATCCTAGAATGTATGTGTGATGTAGCCAGACCTGTCTCCACAGCGCTGTGGAGACAGGTCTGGCAATGCGGGACTAACGGCCCCAGGACATAGTATTTACCTCTTTGGCTTTCCTGTTTTCCCTGCTACAACCCACAAAGCAGAAGGCCATGAAACATCCCGTTTTAAAGAACTGAGCTCCAGTCGCGTGTGTGCATTTCTCTAATATTTATAGCCTCTGTGTGGACCACCCTGATGCTATTAAGGAAAGAAAAAAAAGCTAAGGGGTGAAATAAGTCTAATTACTGAGAGAGAGAGATGATGATGAAGCATATTTTGTATCTACTCCTCCCTCCAGGATTGATCTATTGGCTTGTCTTGGAAACTATAAATGAGCCTACACAGATCAGCAGTGAAGTTTAAGGCCCTAAACACACCGCATCTTTCCCCTCTGGGGGGGGCTGGCCGTATGACGTACGATGTGTCGGACAGCTCAAGGTCCTCCTGAGTCCCTCCCGTAAGACCCCCGCTGGATGTCTTCAGTCCATTCAACAGCCTTTATCACTTATGGAATAATTCACACATGCGTCTGTCAAAACAGATCAGTTGAGTTCAAACAGATGTCAGAAGGGGCAAACCGCACTGCCACAGGCCAGCGCATTCTTCCCCCCCAACGCGTCACTTTGTGTGTGTGTGTGGTTTAAATGTGTGTGTCACAGGCCAGCCATGCTGACTTCTCCATAGCCTACTGGTTTCAGCAGGGGGGAGGCATTTAAGGACCCAGGGCTGATCTTCTCTTCTGCTGTCAGTCGGCCTTTTTTCTCCTGTCGCGTCGCTGCTCCCCGCTTCTCACTCTTTCATCCTCTCTTGTTGTTAGGATCTCTCTCTTCCCTACAGCTCCTCTGTTTCTTTTCCACTCTTTTCCTCTCGGGTTTTTCCTCCCGCCCTCTCTTATCTTTTTTCCATTCCTTTTCTTTCACGTGCCCATCCTTCTCTTGACTTTTTATCACTCGAGTCAGGCTGTTCTCATGAACCACTCGCACATATAGCTACGAGAAGTAATGCACTGTTATTCGTATGCATTCAACGTATTTATTACTGTATGCACTAACACGGAAAAAATACACCCGGGGGGCTACCAGGTAACCAAAGTCCTCAGAATCCGGAAGTGGATTGCGTGGATATACAGTAGATTACCAATACCGTTACTACTGGAAATATGGTACTGAATGACGAGGCATTTTTTATTGATACTTGATAGTTTGTTTCCACCTGATCAATTATTTGTTTCTTCTCTTTCTCAAGCTTTTGCCATGTGTCTGAGTCTTTCTTTGCCCCCCCCCACACTTTCTCTCATTCACAGTTCAGCTTCATCATACACCGAAGAGGCCAACCATCCATGTCTCATCACTCAGGCAGCAGCAGCAGCACACTGGGCTCTCATGTGGACAGAAACCTGATAGAAGCTCATACTGCAGCTCAACTCCCAGAAGCCTGGCCTGCCTTGCATACACACATTTATACACACACATATAAATACATACACGCATATATACACATGTACACACACGCTAAGTACAAACACATGCAGGCTGACAAGTACCACATGTGAGAGATGGACTTTGTCATTCACTCCTTCACCTTTTTAATTACCCACATGAACACACACACACACACACACAACACACACACACACACACACACACACACACAAAGTGGTGGAAGAAGTATTCAGATCCTTATACCACACTGTAAAAAATACTCTGTTACAAGTAACCAGCGTTGAGCAAGTTCCTTTTAAAACTAATTAATTACAGTTACTAGTTAATTCTTTTAGTAACTAAATTAGTTACTCAGTTACAAATTTTAAAAGTAACTAGTTACTTCAGAAGGTACCTAATGGGTTACTTTCAAGTACATTTTTAAATGCTCAAATGTGACCCCACCTCCACCCGCCTTTAATGGAACTTAAAATACATGTACATGTTCTGTTATTTATGATACATCTGAATATTATAATGAAATGGACACTTAAGTACCTCAACATTTGGACTTAAGTACAGTACTTTAGTAAATGTACTTAGTTACATTCCACCACAAAGACACACACACACACACACACACACACACACACACTCAGTCGTTCAGTTTGCCAAAACTTTCTCATTCATTCATTTACAAGCACACTAACAAGCTGCACATCTGTGGGGGGGGGGGGGGGGGGGGGGTTGTCCACACATGGGGCCCCCAGGCAGAAGCTTATTACATGCTAATAACACACTGTGGGTCAGCAACAGCACAACACACACATATATGTGTCGGCTCACTGACAGGTCTGCCCAGCTTCCTGAGCAGGGAGTCCAGCATGCATCGCTGATTTACCATCGACTGTCTCTGAGATCCAAGGCTTTCCTTACTGTCCCATAAAGAGGACAAGAGGGACATTTGGGAATCCTCCATTTGAATCAGTCTATTTTAACTTCCAAGATGATTCACTATCATCTGGATTTATGTTCATATTCATATTCATTTACGTTCATAGTTCAGCGTGTCACTCCCCGTCGAGCTGATTTACCTTTTAGGACTGGAACTAGCTGTTTGCCAAAATGACGTATTCCCCTCCAGCCAGGCTGCAGCCGGGGGGGGGGGGGGTTGCAAGAACCTCTGGACCCCCTGAAAACATTTCACTCGGGCGGTGAAACAGTAAATATCTATAATCCCGCTAAGCCCTGTCCAGCTCCCGGGCCCCCCCTGCATCATCACACCCCCTCACCCACCCACCTCCTCCCTCTCAGGAAGGGGGAGACCTAATCATCAACAAGATATTTCATCTGAAAACAAGAATTCACACAGAAGTGGACTTCTGGAAGGAATGATTTTCACATTAATCAAGCAAATGATCCCCAATAGGAGGCGGATTTTCTTCCCATTCTGCCTGATATAGGAGGGTTTTTATGGATTATTTGGTAATAATTATATTTATTATCTATCATTTGATTGAGTTTATTTAAGATGTGTTGTAGTAGTGTCAGTTATAGTAAACCACATATTCAGTTGATTATCAATTCATCTGTTGATTATGTTTTTAGACAATCATTTCCATGTTGCAACCATCACCAAATATCATTTATCAAAATACATCTTCTGGTTAAAATCGCAGAGATCTTTTTCCAAAACAAGATATCAGTAGCTTAACCTGTTAATCGCAGTTGCTTCAGCCATATAGCCCATTTCATATTTTGTTAGGAACGACCCACTGAAAGCCCTAGAGGAGCACGCAGGGTCCGCGGGCCTCACATTTGGACCCAGAGCACAGGAGCAGTTAAGGAGCCTTCATATCAAATCTTAAATGAACATGTTTTATAAAGTCTCTTCTATGTTTCTGGTAGCAAGCACACTGGATCAGTAAACGGGGCCCCAGCCACAGGTGAACCCCCCCCCCCCCCCCCCCCCCCCCCCCCCCCGCGTGATTAATGGGGATCCTACCTGTGTCTGCTCGCCGCTCTCTGACCCGTCTGAACACCGGACTCCGCGTACCCGAGACCCCAACTAACCCGGGCCACCATGAAGGCGAGCAGGTAGAACACCAACTCCATCCTCGCGTCCAGCGTGGCTTCAAAACGAAATGTGTAGTTCCAAAGTTGCTCCTTCAAAAGTCTCGCGGTTACTGTCTTATCCCAAATGAAGATGGAGAGCCATGACTCGACAGGGCGACAAACTCCCGCAAAACGCAGCGCAGTCCAGTCAAGTGCATGTCTGACGCTAACGTGCGGCTGACGCGCTGGAGCGGGACTGACTGCCGCTGCTGCTGCTGGGAGCCGAGCACGGAACGCTTCCTGTCACGGCTCCAAGAGCAGCCATGCCCGCTCAAGGTCTCTCTCTCTCTCTCTCTCTCTCTCCCTCTCTCTCTCCCTCCCTCCCTCTCTCTCTCTCCACCATCATCATGTGGCCTACATTTTCTCTCTGTTTCTCTTCATGCCTCTATTCATCTCAACTCATTTCAGTTCCATTCCACTGGTAATTTCAACCGTGCCATTTAAAGTCATTTTTACAACAGAATAAACGATAAAATAAGTCCAAAAGAAACAAAAAGACTCCAGAAAACTTTAAAGCCCCCCCCCCCCCATTTAAGTTCCAAATCCGGTGGTATGATGTCCAACATGGATCTTCTTCACATGATGTACGGGGAAGGTAGGAGGATGGTACGGTGGCCCACAGGGGGCAAGTGCACTGCTGCTTAAAAAACACACATGCAACTAGACAAAACACAACAACATACACAAACACGCTGCAGATACACACAACACAACAACATACACAAACACGCTGCAGATACACACAA
>NC_048424.1:22349362-22404468 GCF_013103735.1 Etheostoma cragini
GGGGTGTAGCTTCGATGGCACCATTTTGATGCTAACAGGCCATCACCTGCCGTTAGCATCCCATTGACTCCCATTCATTTTGGCGCCACTTTGACAGTGAATAACTTAACATATGATGCGTTTAAAGACTCTAGTTGTCCATTGTTTGTTTCTAAAGCAACACTTTATATTGACAATGTATAAAAGGCCCCGTTACCTTGTAGCTCACGTTCTGGCTCCGTAGCAGACGTTTCTATAAAAAAAGAGGCTAACGATTTTGTCATAACCACGCGACTTACTGTCACACAGTAGAGGAATCATACAATCTCCATAAAGCTTGAAAATGGACCTTGTGATGAGGTCATTTTGTTAGCTGCTGTTCTCGATGTTAAGAATCATGATTATTTCTGTCTACAACAACTTCCTTTATTTATTTATGAATATGTTTGTACTGTTAGGGTTGGGCTGTAGCGTCCTTGCCTCCATCATAATCACAGTCAATCACCACCCAATCAGCCTTTCTGTCCCGTTTCCCTTGGATCAGCACTGCAGATTCAAATCTGAGAAGTGGAAGACATCCCCACTCATGGGACAGACACACAAACAGCACGCAGTAGCAGTTCCGTATCTGCTGGATAAGGAGGCTGTTATCAAGGTGTGATTGATGCGTTTGACTCTGTCCCAGGACTTCCAGTGCACCTCATTTCCCCCCTCGACCTCTTTCCTGTCATTATCTGTCTCCAAATTTAGTATACATGCCAAAAAGTTAAAAATAGATATCTGCTATCTCAGCAGTTCACTGTTCAGAGACACAAAGGCAAATTCCATATGATCCATTTGGGTTACTCTTTTTTTATTTGGCTGGTTTCTTTTTCCTCATGATGCAGTTATAATCTTTTCCTACAGCTTCTTTGTTCTTTCCCAGTTTACTTCTACGTTTTTACAGATTGAAAGCTGTGCATCTCCTCCACTGTTGCCCCAGAGGAATGCCCAGCTCAGCAGTCTTCCCGTCAGCCCATTAATGAGCTCAGCTCTCCCAGCTGCTCTGTCGCAGACCCTTCGCCTCCCTTCTGAAAGCAGAGCCAGGCCTACTGAGGAAGACGACACCTCCCCGAGACATTCAGCTACTAACTGCTCATTCATGCTGGAAACGTGTGTAAACACGGGGTATCTATGTCCAGTAATCATCAGCTATCCCAAGACATGAAAGGGTCATCTCAGGACCCTATTTCCCTATGTTTACGTACAGTATGGGAGTGACTGATAGAAGCAATAATCTTTGTAATTGGTCCAGTAGTAACCCTGTAACCCATGTCCATTGTTAATTTCGTCCACTTATATCTTCACATATAAATTGGTAAACTGTGTGATTATTTCAACGACAATTTTGGCTCATGATTGTTGTAAAAATGGAAAGACACCCGGAAATGGCTTTTTATAGTTTGATTTTGTTTCTGTCTCTTTGAATGACGTGTTTTATGACGCTAAAATGTTATTCACATGGAGTCTGGTGGCTTTAGCGAACGCAAGTTATTAAATGGTTTTATGTTTAAAAAAAGGATCTTAATCTTTAACAGAAACGTCGACCTCCTTAGAAACCCTTTCAATAATGTCGTATAATGTTGAATATTAATCTGTCTAGTCTGTCAGCAGCAAAACGAGCACTTTATGACCCTAAATACAAACTGGACATTTATCCTATTAACTTCCATTGTAGCTTGTTTCACCGCAATCTCACTTACTACTGTCCCAATGTCAAATAATGATGTAAGTTGTTATTGATGATAAATAGGAAGTTTACCTTTTATCAAAGACATGTATGTTGAATGAGAATACGGTGGGATCTAACTTTTTACATTAACGCAAGTAATGTACTTAGGAACCATGTTGCCAATATTTTCATTTTCTGATCTTTATCAGAAACAATAATAATACTACATAATACAAACAATATCAGAGGCCAATATTGATTGGCCTCTGATATTGTTTTTACTGCCCTATTTATCTAATAACTTTTGTTACTTTGCAAATTCAGATTAATTATACAAAATATATTCAACAACCACACTATGATGTCTAATTGTAGATTGATAATATCTAAATTAAGACTTTATTGATCCAATGGGGGGAAATTTGCAAGCTAATTACATTGCAGTAAAGTAAAAACAACAAGAGATGAAACAATAATGAGAGTTCAATAATATTAAACACAATATTCTCAAATGGAAAGAAGTATGCAGTATATTAGTCTTCAGAATGAGTACTTGTAACTTTGGTACTTTTAGTAGATTTTGATGCTGATATCTTTGTACTTTTACTTAATTAACAAGTATTTCTACAATGTGGCATTTTGTTTTTTACTTAAGTGAAATATCTTATCACTTCCTCCAAAAGTGTCAAATTATGAATGGTTTCCATGACTGTTATCTTAGTTTTAGTTTGTATGCACTCTAGCTGCAGCATTATAAATCTAGTTGACAGTTAAAAGAGGTAAAAGTATGTGGCTGGACACATGAAGTTAACCACGGCTAGATACTCCTGTAAAGTGGATTCCAAGCACGCTGACCTCTGACCTTTTGTGGACCGATGCAGTAAAACGCTCGCCAAACAAAAGCTGGAACATGTTAGGATTGGGAAGTGCTGACCTCGGTGCAGCGATGGAAGAGCCACTGTACTTTGTCCAAAAGGCTTATGGCTCTTTATTACATGGCTTGGTTGAAGTCTAATGTAGAATGCAGTCTGTTATTTTCTTGATAACAGACCGCTGCTAAGTATAAGATACCGTTACCATGGACACAGTTCTGTTCAGAGGACAGCTATCAATCAATCTGCTGAAAGAAGTCTGGATAATTTATCAGCAAGTGGCGTCCGAACGTGGACCCAGTGATGCTAATGTGTTAGCTTAGCTAGCGACACTGCAACATGTTTAACGTTAACTTACAGGTGTGTCTACATGCAGCAGAAACGAGATGACTGAGGACACTAACAGCAACATTAATATCCCCAAAGAAGCCATAATAAGGCTGATTCCTGGTCCCGTGTTGGGATTGTATTCACTTTAACAACCGCCTCGCTCTACATTGTCCCTTACTTAACTGTAGTTGCTATTTGGCGAGTGTACCTTTCAAATGAACTGTGGCTGGTGTGAGATGCTGGTCAGGCCGTGGTATGAGTGATAAAGAGAAATGTGAGGCCTCACAAACCATGTGCTGCATGACAAAAACCAGATATAAGAAGAACTCTAAGGGGGGTGAGTTTAAAAAGAAAGGGCTGTGAAGAACGGTGGCGTTCGTCTCAAAAGAACACTCAAGCTACAACTAACATTCCAGCTTTGGTAACTATAAATCTTTGAAAAAAAGTGATTAATCTGGGCAGATCCACATAGACACAGTCCCACCCTGCTACATTCCTTAACTAAATTACTTCCTTCTCTGAAGCCAAAGCTTGCCAAGATTCATTTGAAGCATTTCCACAGAGTATTATGTGTGTGTGTGTGTCTTTTGGAGACAGGTGTCGCCACCTTATCCACTGCACGTTTCAAACAAACTGAAGTTCATTCAACTTAAATGAGGGCATAACCTATTTCTTCATTCTGGAGGCTGCTGATAGAGAGTGTGCAGAGGAATTTTTGAAGCTCTTTTCCCACTAGCTCAGTTTCATTTCCCATTACCATGAAAGGGGAAGGGGACAGTTCCAATAAAAAGACTGGCATGCATGGTAGTTGTAATAATAGCCCATCATAAAGGAACAAAAAATGTTGAACTCAATGACTCAGTGACAAAATTTAGGAAGAAAAGAAGAAGAACCATGTTTACTGAAAGTAATGATGACTAAAAGTTGACTGAAATGTGATGAATTTCATCAACTAAACCTGGGCTACCACGTCAATGTGGTGTTGGAAGAAGACGACAAAACGATCTGAGTACGTTCCCCTCAAGTTGTGGTAATGCCGTGTTAGGTATTTGGTCACAAACCATTGGACAAATTTCAACTTGAACCTCTTTATGGCACTAGATGATAAAAGTTAAGGGATCCCTTTAGTTATGACAACATCATAAAGGTAACATGAATGTGTGAACCAAATTTCACGACAGTCTATCCAACATTTATGCTGACTATTCAATCTAAAAATACAAGGGAACCTCATGTCAGGGGATCGTAACGTAAGTAGGATTCATCCTCCAGGCATCAACAATGTTTGGGTCACATTTTAATGACAATCCTTCCAATTGATTTGGAGATAAGTTAGTCTAGAGCCATGCCACTAGCCTTATAAGAGCTTAAAAATGAGCTTTTTCTAACAGAACGTTCATGTTTGTCTTACTCTCTTACTCCCTGTCTCTCGGGGTCCACACGGCTCGGCCCCTTCTCTAGTCCCCAAGCCATGATAACAATCATCTTAAAGATACCCAAGGGCCCATGCCCAATGGGGGCTCTAACCCATTTGCCAGTGTGAAAGGCTATTTCTTTTTGTTTATGAAAAAGACTTGGTTTTTCTCTTGCAGACACTGCAGGGTAAAGCTGGCTGATTTCTTCTGCTTTTCTTCTCCCCAGTGAACTTCATTTCACTGGAATCTCTGGCTTTTTGTCAGTGTGGTTTGCACCATGAGGCTGCCTTTAAAAAATGCAACTGGACAGCATTTCTTTCCTTTCCTGTGGCTTTCGATTAATTGCATCCTTCTAAAAGAGCCAACATGCATTGGGGTGGACGTGGATCGACACTGTCAGCTGGGCGGCGTTCATTGGCTGGGCCACTGGACTCTTGACCAAAGCCCTTGGGAAGATTAGCATTCCTCCGGAGGGAGGGGGGGCACATATTCTCTGCCAATATAAAATTATAAATAGGCAGGATTAGAAAATGCACAACAAAACAAACAACAAGGCTTTCTGTTGTAGCAACATACAGTATGTGTCGATGAAGGCGCCATTCTTCCAAACAGTTGGTGTACAAGTCTGAATTGTGTGTTTTATTTTTGAAAAACTTGAATTTTTTGCCTTTCTATTGTTCCCATTGAACCCATTCCTTTTCTATCTTCTCCCACTGCTTCCTCCACAGCCTTTATCTTACTTTGAATGTGTGTGGTGTTTGACCGGCGCATGTTTCTGATGCCTTGCGGCTGCTGTGTTGACATTCTTCGAGGCTTGGCCTGCATTTCACATTTGCGTGGGTCAGCATGTTTTGTTTGCTTTAACTATTATAGGAGACCCCCAGTTGTTATTTCGCACTTTGAAAGAACTTCTAAAATGCCTCTGCTGGCGGGGTAAGCTCTGCTGCACAGAAAAGACTTGAGCCTCGGGGGAAGGTGTCTTTAGAGTGTAGTTCTGTCAGGCTCCAGTCAAGCTCTGCAGTCATTGGCCCAGGCCACAAGCCCGCCTGCTTTCATGAGTCACACTGCAGTGTGTGTGCAGCATACAGTAGTCCTAAGCAAACCCAGGACAAATGTTTTTCCAGACTTTACACACACAGCAGGAGCCACTGTTTCTTTACTCTCTTATAGTCTTCCAACAAAACGTTGCTTCGCTTTAAAGTGTGGGAGGCCTTAATCATCAGAGTTACTATCATGAGTCAAAAGCTGCAATGTGACAGGAAATAATTAGGAATGGGAGGGTTCACATTCCAAAAAAAAAAAGGTAATGTAAATACATTTAATCTTGCATCGACCCGACCTCGTAGAACTCAAGTTAATTAACCTACCTTATTGGAAACTTAAACTCTGTGTCACCTCCGTGTTGTGACTGGAATTCTTTATTATGCAGAGACATGGAGGAAAATGGTAACAGGACTTCTTTTCCCCAGTCATAATGCATAAGCAGAGCTGTGTTCCTGGACCCTGTTCAAGGTGTTACCGCAGTATTGATGATGAACGCTATGTTTCATTTCTTTAATTTGGCTGAAGTCAGATATGGCCAGACATTTTCTGGGAACACTTTTAAAACACTTTTCTGGTAACAATGAAACTGATGACTTGTCCTGCTAAATTACATTACCACCATTTACTAAAACAACGTGTGTAACTTGGCTGATCTGAATTCTGGGACTTATCAAAGCATAGCAGGGCCTTTCATAGTGTTCCACCACTTGGGGGCATTGCAGTAAGCTGTAATCACAACACTGAGGGTATTATCACCTTATAAAGTTCCATGTGACGAAACCGTTAGCAAACAGTTGACTATTTACACATACAGCAAACAAAACTTTAGCATTTGGAATTGTGTTTTAGGTGGACTGTGGATTGTTAGTCCAATATTCAATCTTGTTTTTGCTCTGTTTTGGTTTCCACCAACTCTTGAAGGAAACTCTTGAGCTTGTTGGAAGTGTTTATTATTCCAAAGCCGACTGGAAATCCCATAATTTTGATAGCCTAAGGGGCTGATCACACTAAGGAGTGGGTTAGAAACTTGTCCCCAACCAAACCATTGAGTGTGTTTACTTGCAGTTTGAGAAAGGTTATATAATTCGGGTCTAGGCAATAACCCGGTTTTTCAAACGCCACCTTAAAGACTTCTCATAATCCAGTTAAAAGACATTTAGTAACCGGGGTATTTGGTCATGGATGCACATTAACATGGGTAAGATCGGGTTATGCGTATGTTCTGTAGGTAATGACTGTATTTTGTGGTTTTTGCCCCGGAAATAATCCATTAGCACTGTGAGTGGAGATACAACCTGTTGCTATGATACACCAAAACAGTGTTGTCTGAATCAATGGGCCAGCGGCAGCAAAGAGCCCAAAGTCAATCTGTTTCCCTCCACTCCAAGACAGCACCTGACGCCGGGACATGGCTGAACAGACTATCCATCTCCGGGGATGGAAACGCTGTGTGGAGCGACCGAGCATCTCTGGCTAACGTTAGCTTGCTAATTCCTTACAACGCGTCTTCATGCAATACTGGTTAACGTTACAGATAATGAGCCAAACAAAGTTGTCACTCAGCTGGCGAGGGCACTGTGCTTTCCTATGCTGTGGCCAGAGTGTGACTGCACCGGAGGTAGAGATGCTCCAGACATTCTACCCATTCTTCCCCGCTCATGTAAACAGGGAGACTTGGCATGATCCTGTAACCGGGGTAAGGGTCACTGCATGCGCTTCTGTCTTGCACACTTTTTTGTAGTGGTTTTTAGATAAAAGTTCAAATATTCTCAATTTTTCAGCGGATGAGCCTCAGTGGACTAAAAGACACATAGTTTAGTGTTATGTGATAAGTCTCTGTGGGGTTGTCTCTGCACGCTGCACCTTCCACATTACACAAACTTATCTGACCGAATGTTGTTATAAATTGATTGGAGAAGCTTTAAAATAGATTGGGTTTTTTACACTCAAGGGAAGATCCCACTGTAAAAACTTGTAAAATCTGATACCTTGGCTGCAACACTAACACAGGCACGCTTCCGTTTATTTTCCCAAGATAATTTCTCATCATTATCACATGTAGAAATAAATACTCAGACCCGGGACTGTGCCCTTTCTTCTGAACTGTTGACACTGGTGTCCCAGTGATGCCGGGTGGGGCCTCATTACCCCTGGGCCCTTTGTCTAGGAAACCCTGCGTGAGCAGTGAGAATGTAGATGGTATGATCCTTTATGAGGTTGGTATGATCCTTTATGAGGATGAAGATGTCCTGGCTGAACTGTTCCTCCATTGTAGAGCTGCAAAGATTAATAGATTATCTAGATCGCTGTCAACCATCACATTAATCGCCAACTATTTTTAGAATCAACTAATCGGTTTGAGTCTTTTCTCATGACAGAAAAGTAAAAATCTTTTGCTCTGGAAAACACTCATCAACATTTTCTAACACTTTAATGGACCAAACAACTAATTGATTAATCAGGAAAATAATCCACAGATTAATTGATTTTAGATATGATCATAAATTGCATCCCTTACTCAGTAGAAGGCAGCCCCTCCATGTGCAACACAGCGCTCCACAAATCATACAAAATTGTCTTTTATTGCCCCTGCATTAGAGAAGGCAGGGGATTATTAGGGAAATCATGCGGTGCAAATGGAAAATACATATGCAGGATTTCAGCTACCAATTTACTCTATGTGCCACGTGCCTCTATTAAAGCAAAAATCAGGCACATTCTACAGAGAAAAACACTCGTATTTTGTTAGTTTTCTTTTGTAATATAGGTAATTGCTGATGTGTTGTTTTTTTAATTCCTTTTAAATTACGGCTTTTTGCGAGCTACTTAATAGCTGCCAGCGATGGCGCAGTGTGTGAATCATGGGATGCCGTTCGCTGTGAATCCCCTGTCGCCATACAAGATGAATACGACCTCCTGTGTGGGCTTTGTTTGAAGAGGCTGAGCTCATAAACAAACCACGAGGGAGTTGCAGCAGGATGTTTATGGGGATGTGAGGTAGAATAAATTAGGAACCGCAGGGGTTTAAGCACCGGGGCCCTCGCCACACGCACACACACACATATACATATGCACGCTCGTTCACAAATATGTACAGATGGACACAAAATGCAACACTAGAGAATCTGGAGTTCTGTATACCCTGCAGAGACAGTAATTCCAGTAAACCTAGAAACTACCGCTTGATTTCAGCAACACCACTTTTATATTCAGTAAAATAACCTTAACAAGATTTGTTTCATTTCGGTGTGCTGTTACTGAGCTATAAAAAGTCCTTTTCACACACTTTCTGCGGGGCGGGGGGGGGGGGGCAGATGGGGAGGTTTTTACACAAGAGGAACAGACAGATAGAGAGCTCCCTCTCCACCCATCTGCAATGTTTCACACATGAACCTAAACCCAAAGTCCAAAACCGTGACACACATGGTCAAAATACATGAATTCAAAAAACAACAGATTTGCACAATTTCTCCATTTATGAGCGTTCCACTTGCTGCATAATGTATACCATGTGTCCGCAACAAGCATTTGTGCACGCATCTTGCGGCGGCTGCGTTGGGGTGCTTTCCCATGGGAACGGAAAGAAAGTTAAGCATTACTGCTGTTTGAAACTAAGTGGTCTTTATTATCTGTGCTCTGCTTATTTTGGCCATTTAGGTGCATTTTCAGTGCAACAGCCCCTTGTTTGAACTTTCACTCCGACGGCCTTTACTCCTAGGATAACACTGGTCTGAACTCAGAACAACAGCTCAATTTTGGCATTAGTAACAGCCTGTTCTGACATTTACACTGTGCTCTACTTACCAAACAGCGAGAGGCTTATTTGTGCTTTGTGTGTTGTGCTAAGATGGAGGGACAAATGTAAGGGCCAAGTGTTAATCCAAAAAAGAAAAAAAAGATAAGACTCGCTGTCTCTCAGTTTTGCTTTTCACTCTTTGAGGCTATTCTCATTTTTACATGTAGCTGTGAAAACTAAAGCACTGTAATTTGTATGTATTTCATACATATATATTGGAATTATTTCTGCATGCACCTCATTGACTGCTGCTGTATAAGACCGCTCTGGTCTGCATGGGGAGGAGCGGGGGGGGGTGGCTGGGTCATTAAAAGCCTTGGGCTTTCAACCCGGGGAGTGGAGTTATGGTTCTGGGTAAAACTTTTCCTTTTACCCAGGAAACTCATGCATCTGTTTTTTTCTTTTCTTCTTCTAAACTTAAAGGAACACGCCACCATTTGTTGGAATAGTTCTCGTCCCGGTCTCTGTTTAGTCCGGTACAACACCGGCAGCGAATGGAATCCTATTTTGCCGTTTAGCATGTTGTGAGTAAAAGAAATGCAACCTGCCTGTGTTAAGATTTCCAAGGCAGATATTGATTTGGGACAATATTGGGTCGAAGTCAATATCTGCATGACGCTCACTTTTTGTCGACTAAACTCCACTGCCAAGCCCCCTAAAGGGGGCGCGTACCAAATAGTTAACGTTGTGAGTGCAAAGTTAGCTCGCTTCATAGTCCAAATGGCCACAATGGTCAGACTGAGACGGATGTCCCTTTTAAGCTGCTGGACTCGAGATTCAAAGCACTCAAATTAGAAGCTGAAGCGGTCATTGTTTGAAAGTGGGCTGTGCATGAGAGACTAGAGTCCCGCTCACATTTGATCCATGGAACAGACATCCCTCAAGTGGCTGAACCCTCCTGTGAGCTCTGGCAGTGGGTGCGGGGAAAAACCAAAGTCTTTTTCCCACTATTCTCTGCAGTATAACCACCTTTTTATTCCAAGGGATATACTGTACTGTAGTAGCAGTTACACCTTTGATTCCCTTGGTAATTCAAAGTGGTCGAGCTGGAAACACTGGTGTGTTATCCTTAAACACCACCTCTACAGAGCTCTATGCTTAACATTGTCTAGGTGTGTTGAGGCTGCTATTCATTCAGTGTTTTTCATGTTTTCCCTTTCCATGAAACATCAGCTCTACGTTTCTCTCCATCCTGTTGGCCGCTGCTTTCTGGGTGCTGTCAGAGCGGTGGGCGTCGAGGACGCCGCGCCAACGGATGAATGCACGGCTTTGTCTGCTGGCATGTGTGGGCTGCGCTCGCCTCTAGTCATACCGTTTAGGTGGAGGTGTGAGACGGAAAAAACAGGGTTCGCCCTTACTACTCTGTATAAAAGCCAATACTTTTAATAAGGAATTCCTTAACATTTCCAGACTGGTGCTTATGATTCTCAGGACAGAAATGGGTTTTGTTGAGCTCATTCACACTAAAGAGCAGAGAGCAGCTGGAAAAGTCCAATCTTAAATACAAAAGATTGCAATTCGAGGTATCTGAAACAGATCATCCTTTGTACCCTACTGCTCAGTTCCAGTTGCTGACAGTCAGATCCAAGGTTAAAGGAAGTAGTGAGAAAAGAGTGAATAATGTAGCTAAGCGTAACATGGCTACAGTCCAAGAAATAAAAAAAGTTAAGTAGAAGTAAAGTAAGATTAGGATAAGAAGTTGGATTAAAAGATAATGTTGGTGACGCAGTGCAGTGTGAGTATAAGTAAGAGCGGTCGTGAATGATTGCACCGAGTAATTATTGGTAAAAAGGTAGAAGTAGGTAGCAGCGATTTACACTTCTCTGGTCAGAAGCTTTGGGTCTCTTGCTTCAGGGGGAAATTCACAGGAAGGAAGGTAGAGGAGGAGGTGTGTGGAGCTGAGAGAGGCCTTACTGCCAGGTCTGGGAAGGGCCAGTATTTATCATTGCTACTAATGGTAAGGGTGCAGACTCAGCCGGCTGGATCTACTTTGGCTGAACAGCCCTCCTGGGCCAGTTTTAAGTGAGGGTGGACTCCCGCGTGCCTCGCCAGATCAATACACGCCAGCAGGGACAAAGAGCGCCTTTTAGAAAACAAAACAACAAAAATTCCAAGTAGCGGGGGAATCCAAAGAGAAACAGAGGTACTGCGGTGTTTGCTTTGGATGAGGTTTCACTGTTGCAATGCTGGCCCTGCAGCTGAGCCTGATGCTGGAGGCGACGGGGGGGGGCGTCAGTGCCGCTTTATAGGATGGTCCACTCCTACAAACACACACACAAACACACACACAAACACACGCACACACACACACGCTGAAAAAGCTTACACAGTTAAACAGCTTGTCTTCCCCTTTTCTCTCTTTCTTTTCCTCACACACACATACGCATACACACACACACACACACACACACACACACACACACACACACACACACACACATACACACACACACACAGACACGTACGTGCATACTCACACAAAGAAAGTCTTTCTTCGCTTGGGCCTTTTGCTTTTTTGACTCTTCCTCTCATTAAGGCCCCTGCTCCGGCTGCAGCCATGCTTGGGGGTCCATGAGGGACTCAGCTGAGCGGTCAGGTTGAGCCGTATGCAGTAAAGCGTGACTTTGGCCTCAGAAGACCCTAAACCCTCCAGCCTGGACGTTCCCTTCTATGGAGATGGGAAGCGAGGCCAGGCGTTTTTATGATCACTTCACTGTTACATTATGTTAAAATGAGATTATGCAGGATTCCGTCACGTTGCTGCTGTCTTTGTAAACCGATCATCTCTGTGGTGTATTGACAAAGGGAATATTGCATATTGGATGTCATTATCTTGGATATCTTTTTCGTCTTTTATTTTATTTTTCTCTTCTTCGGCTACCGTAGCCATAATAGCTGTCTGTATTCTTCTGGTTGATCCTGCACAGGCCACTGTTATTGCTGCTGGAACCGTCAAATGTGATTTCCTGTCGGGGTGTTTTTCTGAAAGACCTACCTGACACCGAATATTGGAACCACAGTGTAAATGTTTTCATGCAGTGGTTCTAGGTGGAATCACAGCTGGGTTGAATTAGTAGGCAATAGATAGCAGAATACAGCAGAGTGGACATTCGTCACCCTAACCCTAACATGAGGTTATTGCTCATTATAATGATTAAAATTGAAAGAAAGAAAAGAGGTTGACGCATTCGCTTCAGGTTCGTATGATATTGTACAAATTTGCTATCCTATGAAATTTAGCGGTCTTTACAGTTTACTTTGGCCAGTGACTTTTTGGAGACTTTGCACAATGGTTCCAGAACGATAAATCAATAAAATAAATAAATGAATGATTGAAAATGTATTGTTTCCTGTCAGCCACCTCCATCTTGGCTTCTGACTATGCCGACCAATCACATGAGGTCATGTCAGGAGACAGGCAGCTTGTTCAGCCAATAGATAACCCTTAGCTCACACAAGCAGGAGGGCCTTGTGAAAAGGCCTAATTTAACCAAAACCTTTTTCCAAAGATTGTGTTCCTTTTTCAATGTTTTTGTTGCTTTTTTCAAGGTTATTATTTCTCTTCACATGTTTTTTTCTTCTTTCTTTTTCGCCTTTTTTGGGGGGAAAATTTGAAGTCTTTGTTGCTTTTTATGTTTTTGTCTCTTTTTGATTTTTTTTGTTAAACAACAGCTTTTTGATTTTTAAAAACGTACGTGTCCTGAGACGTCCCTAGATAGTTGGTATCTCAACACCCCCCCCAGTGTTGAACCCAAAGGGACGCCCTTGGCCTTGTATGTTGTGTGTGTGTGTTTGTGTGTGTGTGTGTGTGTGTTTGTGTATGTGTATGTGTATTGCAGGCAGAGCTGCAGGTCATTCAGGCCTCCCTGGATGTGGTAATGAGTGTGACCTGGCATAGTTTTCCTCTGATTGGTATAACAATTTCCAAATGCCATATATTATAATATAAATAAATATATAATACAGTATTTTATGTAAATAAATTATAGCAAAGTATACAAGCATGTGACATCCCAGGATTCTTACCCGGTCTCACGCCAGTTTATGAAATGGGCACAATATTTAGATTTAATGATTCATGTACAGGTCACGATTTTCTTGTTTATTTTGTATATATGGCACAATTGCGCGTTTATTCTTTTACATGTCATCCTGATAGCTCAGGTTGTCCTGAAAAAAAATGATGTCTTCAACTTGGTTGTGCATAACAGGATAAAGGTGATACTTAGAATATTATTAGACAAGGAGACCAGGCAAACTAAAGATTGGAAAAAAATGGCTCGGACCAAATTCAGAAAGCTGTAGACTCCCTCTCTCCTGATGTAGGCTACATTGTTACCACATCCTGAATCTCTATAATGGAAATAAACGGTAGCGAAGCAGTCAGAATGTCATGCACTGTAAGCTTAAAGGTCTGGTAAGCTACGCAGACTGGCAAACTAGTCAGAAACTACGCACTCAGCACTAACAAGACCACTCGTTTCACAGCACACATCGATGGGTCAAAGGTCAACAAAGTCGTGGAGAAAAACACAGACTTTACTCTGCCCTTGCCACCATATCGAAACATTACGGTGATTCCATGAACTGATTTTTCCACTAACTTTTAAATGTTGGAGAGACCAGATCAAGATTGAAAAACACCAGAATTCTCCTTTCAGGAGTGTTGCCATGAACTTAGTCCAGTTGAGAGCGCTATGTGTGCCAGCTGTGTGGGAAGGCCAGCCCCCCCTTGACCTCAGCAACAAGCTGGAGATAGGCAGGGCCCACTGATCTGAGAACAAGATTTCCTTTTATCTCTGAGAACTGGCAGGCGGAGTGGGTTGACTTATCAAGGACTGTTCTCATGCCACGCCATGACATCACCACCTCTGAACTGGTTATGTTTCAAATAAATGTGTCAGTAAATAAAACTTCAGACGATTTATTAATGCGGTGGATGTGTAACTAGGTTTCAGTTTGAACCTCTGTGCCTTCAGTTGTCCATCGTTGCCAAGCTGTTCCATTATCTTTACGCTTCACTGGATTGTGGGACTATACACACTGACGCAGCACCTCCTCTCGCTGGCCTGATGTTATGGTAAAACATTCCACTGACATTACCTTACTTCTTCGTTCTAATTCCATCCCGCGCTTGGGAATCTCCATTTACACAGACAGCGGTGCAGAGTCCAGCTAATGAATGTCTGCCAAGGTTGTAGTGCTGGATCTTTGTGTGTGTCTGTGCGTAGGTGTGTAAAAGTGTGGGAGAGATGGTACAATCCGGTGTATTCCTTAGTTTTCCAACATTTGGGCAATAGCTTTGTATAAGGCTAATTTATTACCAGAGACCGGCTGTGAGTGGGAGGTAGAGTGGACTCACCCCTCAACCACAAGATTGGTGGTTTGATCCCGGGCCTCCTCCGGCCACATGTCAAAGTGTCCCTGAGCGAGACCCTGAACCCCGACTTGCTCCCCAGATGCTGTTTGTAAAGCTGTCCACTGCTGCTTATGGAGCTGAACAGTGACCGCCCACTTCATTCAACATGTTAAGTGTTTTTCCCCATTCAGTTGTTTCACTTACGTTTCAAAAATTGCTTATATAGTGAGTTTTAAGTCTGGAATCAAGCCAAGCAGCAACAAGATGAACGGTGAACCAAACACATTTTAAAATGGCAAAAAAGGAACAAGACTCTGCAGAGAAGCTATCATGGAAACGTTTCAACCAAACGTTTCGAGATTGCATATGAAACACATCGTTCCTAAGACAAGATTAATTTGACATTTTTAGCTTTTACAGGAACAGAACCTTTTGTTTTTTATCCCTTGTAGCTCGTAGCCATTCAACTCGGACACATATCTAACAATTAAAATCCTTATGGAGAAAGTCAATGGGATATTTACTTTGTTGTTGAGCTATATACTTAGGATGGGTTAAATGCAGTAAGGTAAACACAATTGTGTGAATGATGAGAGTAAAGTTTTCTTTTTTTAGAGGTTTAACAAATAATGGGTGTTGTGTGTGTGTGTGAATGTAGCGCAACACAGGTTTCTGTAATGAGTCCAGGTACTTGTGAATTAACCGTGTTCTTGCATACAGAGTACAGAGCCAGAGGCCCAGTAGCCATGCAGATCAGCAGCAGGTGGTTCTCAACGGACTGGTTGGGGAGCTGAAGGAATCCAGCTAACGTGTTTACTTGACCTTAGCCTGCCATCAATCGCTCATGGCCTCCAGTTGTTTAAGGAGGAATTTAAGCTGCTCAAGAGCATTATTAACTTCTCACACCACCCTTGTTTTTAAAACTCATAGTGTATCACTTTGCACATTGTAAAAAGGGGAGCACTCAATCTGGCGTTTTTGAGTGTATGAAATGCTGAAACAAGTTGGAGAGTGGAATTACAGTGTGCCTTGAATGACTAACTCAGTTTGCTAAGGAAGATCAGTGGCATGTCGTTATTCTCTAAATGGTAAACTTAACTTTATCCATTAAGTAGGGTACAAAGTTGTACATAACAGCTGTTTTACAGATGTATAATGTTGTTTTTTTAATCAGTGTTGTGGGACATTTAAGAGGAAGTGAAGTAATTTGATTGATTTTGTTTGGCAGTGCAACAACAACTTAACACAAGATTAACATTAAGTGATGTCCTTAAAGAGAGATGGCTTACTCACACCAAGGAAACATAGACTAACATTAGCATTCATTAAGAGTTGTGTTAGGATCCACCTGATGAATGTACAGTAAGCACCATAATTTACTCTTTTAGATCACTTTTGCTCTCAGTACTCTGCAGTACGATAAAGTATGATATGATTTCATATGGTACAATATGAACTTCAAACACATCTAACAGTCACACTGATATTTTTTAGCAACAAGATAGACTGTACATGTACACATACATTCATACATACATACACACACACACACACACACACACACACACACAGTATATATACTCAGCCTGGGCAGAAGTCGCTATTTTGCGTTCATAACATGCAAGGAGTCAAAAGATACACTCAAATTTAGACATTTTAATAATCCCAATGGGCAATTAATTTGTAGCTTCCCGGGCCATACAGTCAGTCAGTTCCAACAAACACTCACCAAACAATAGTTAAGATGTTAAAGATGCCAATTGAAACATGTTAAAAAGACATGGGGACAGGTTACAATAACCAAACACATCAAATAAAAACAAGATATAACAGACAGTAAATAAAGGCTATGAAAACCAAAACTCATAGCAAGTCTGAGTATGTCTCCATCCACAGGAAGCCCATGGATGAATGACACCAGCAGTGAGTAACATGTCAAACAATCTGAAGTATCTCTTGATCTATTTGAAGTGCACAGCAAGCCAGATGTCACAGTGGACACGTCATGCTGTTTTTGTCTTTGCAGGTCACCATGTTGTGTCTGGGTTTTATCTCTGATGCTACAGCTGTGGGCAATTTGTAGTCTTGTTGTAGTCTTCAGAGCCCGACTTTGAAACAGGACTACTGTTTCACACTTGTTTGTGCTGCTATTTGGTTTTCATCCAAATCTTCTGTTGCTGTGAAGAAGTCCCTCGAGTTGTTGTGGAGGAGGGACTGCTGGAGACGCTTGGTGTCCCAGGTGATGGCTGAAATAGACAAACAGGATTAAAGTAAAAGACATAATAGGAAAAACTGTCACTTGAAGAAAACTCACATGTTGTAAAATCTGGAATTGTTACAGCTCTAATGATGGCTACTGTTTAATCCAGGATATGTGAGAGACAGGGATCTCAGTGTGCGTCATTTCAAGTTATTTGAAAAGGTGTGAGCTATAACTGAGCAGAATTTTTGTGTCCGGCCAGTGAAGTGTGCGACTGCCGTCTCAGTAGCAGCTTCTCCCCGCTGCTCTGGGATCAGACGCTGGAGGCTGCTGGCTGTTGCTGCTGTGGAGGTCAGCTGCAACAGCGAGGGGCTGTCATGAGCGTTTAGCCCCGAGACTAAATGGAACGAGACAGAAGTTAATGTGCCACACACACACTTACAACAGTTACAACGCTAACAAAGCAAAGCTTCCGCAACCGACCTGAAGAAACAGACCTGACAGCCACTGTAACACACACACACACTTTAAAAACCCACGTCAAACACACACGCCGACACATTTCACACTCAGCCCTCCCAGGCCCTCCCCAATAAACCCCAATGCCCAAGCACAATCCCTGTAGTGCAGTATAATCATTCCACACTTCCTCAAAGCCGCCATGGGGACGGTTTAAAAACAGCCATATTCCTGTTTTTTTGGGCACTGGTCACTGGAGTCTCCCATAAGTCCCTTTCTAAGGGTATGAGGACAGCCCTGTGGTCTTTAGCTACCATGTGCCACATGTAGAGCAAGCAAATGGAATAAAAAAATCATGTTTCAATGTTTCAACTGACTGATAATTTACCATGAGATGACATCCTGTTTTAAACAGCATTGCTTTGAACTGATCGCTAACATGCTCACTGTGACAATGTGAACATGTTGATGTTTGCACGTAGCAGACCACGGTCACATTTTTTACGCATCTATAAGGGATTTTTAGCTCTACATTAAGTTTTGCATTAATATGGCTATGGAGATATTATGGAACTGTGATAGGTCGGGCTGGTTGTGTCATCTCCTCCAAGTTTCCAATGTCAGTGGTCATGATGAAGACCCGCTGATGCCTACCGTGCTCTAGAAGACTTTGTACTGACTTTAAAAAGACTAAAGTCTCTCATCCAAAAAGAATCATCTCACATCCAACGTTAAAGACTGTCATAATATGTAAAGACTGGGGATCTTGCAGGGTCACAAATTGCAAGACTGCTACTAGTTTCTTTTTGAAAACTTTAACCAAGCTGGTCAGCTACTGTTAGTGTAGATAGTATAGATGGGACATCACAACTGTGCAAAAGTCCTTACGAGTCATTTAAAGACAGTTTCTGAGTAGTTGTGTGTATTTCTCTATGGATTGAACATTATGAAACTGCGTCCTGCGTTATAATACACATGGCACCTTTAAGGAAGATGAAGGCCACCTCCCCACACCCTGGTCGTGGTCTCCTATTCAGTATTGAGACAAGACGGAATAACTCTACCTGGATGTACCTCCAGTTCTGTATGTCATAGCCCACAGTAGCTCTATATTAGTGTACTATGTTACTGAATAAAACAATAAAAATACACAGTGGGGAATATGATTAAATTATAAATCCAGTTTTAATTATTGTGTTAGCCGATGGGAATGCCAGTATTCATTTTATGTATTTATTAACCAGGAAGTCTCTAGCTATGGCTTTTGCAGGTATCCAACACGTCTGAATTTTACTTTTTCTTGGCGCTAGATAGAAGTCAGGGGACCACCAAAACTGGAACTCATCAATATCTTAACCCAATTTTTCGCTACTGCATCGGGTACTCGCTAGGTGTCATATTTTGGTGCATAATTGAAAACTTTGACCTGCTAGTGGCGCTAGATGAAAAGCCAGGAGATGACCCGTGACAATACATCATCTGGAAACCTTTTAATATGAGTTGTTAAGATATTTCAGACTGAACTGAGAGTAACTAATCCATTCAAATAGACATGATAGAGTACATGAAAGACAAAGTAATCAAATATATCAAATTATGTTGAAGTCTTGTATTTTATTATGTCTGGTGTCATTCAGGTGAGAACCTGTTTTAGTCCATGGGCCACATGATCCTAATTTGATCTCAAGTGGGCCAGACCAGTAAACCACTCCAGAAAGATCAGACACTGTATCTGCCACAGAGTTTCTTGTCAGTTCGATGTTGGAAAACACTAGTTGCATCTGCTAGGACAGTGTTTCTAAGAAATAATGAATATGTCACGGACCCGGGAGCGAGGAGTAATATTCCCCCAAACAAATTCTTAGATTAAAGTTGTAAATTTACGGAAAAAGAACTCACATTCTCTGATATTAAAGTGGTAAATTTGGAATAAACTTCTCAGCAATTACCACACTTTGCAGATTCTTCCAGTGGGCCTATAAGGACCCTTTGGCGGGCCAGTTGTGGCCCACCGGCCGTATATTTGCGACCCCTGGGTTAGTTACTCTTGCAATTTCTTTTCACAACCTCCATGCTGTAGTTGCTCTTAAGTTGGACCAATTCAAATAAAACTGTCAGGGGGTTTCGTGGCTGTATGCTTATCTCTCACAAACAGGTGCACCGCCTCATTATACACACACACAAACACACACACACCTAATTGATTGCCCTATCTGTCACACGACACATTTAACTGCCTGGTGAAAGGAGGAAGCGGGGGGGGGGGGGGGGGGGGGGGGGGGGGGGGGGGGGGGGGGGGATATTATCAGCCTTTCTAAACAAAAGCAGCGAGGCAGATGTGATAAGCCTGGTTGTAGTTTAGGGAAGAAGTGGTGGTGTGTTTTTGAAGATGATTCGAACCAGACCTGGGCCGGACTACATGTGCCAATAGGCCTCCTAACTTTCCCTTGTTCTCTACGGAGAACCAGATGGGGTTTGTTATTGTAAGAAGTCAGATTACCATTTATTTTTAAAATGCTATAATCTGGCTCCTAATTAGGATGAAGATATCTGCACTACCTAGCCTCAAATCCAAAACAATATTATACATATACAACCTTTAAAATGCCACACAGATTAACTGAAGCTCAGGAAAAGTAGTTGAGGCACTATTTGAAGGGGGTTCAGTCAACAGGCTTCCAGTGGTGGCAGTAGTATTTTTAGATCCTTAACTTGAGTAAAAGTACTAATACCACCCTGTAAAATACTGTTACCTAAATGTCCTGCATTGAAAAAAAAAACTTCCGTGATCACACACGGGTATGGAATATTTCTCTTTGAAATGTAGCGGAGTAGAAGTAAAAAGTAGCATTAACAGAAAATATACAAGTGCCTCAGTGCAGCACTTGTATAAATGTACACAGTTACTGTACATTCGACCACTACTGGCTTCCTTGTGTTTCCCCCTGCACGTGTCTGACTAAGTAGGGGGTGGACATTTGTTCAGGGCATCCATCCATCCCTCCCCCAATTTATTCCTCAGTCCTTGTCCTGCCTCAGCTCCCAGCAGGCTTTTCTGCACTGAGCAGCTCTGTCACTGTACCAAGGTACTTTATGTTCCCCTCTGCCCCCTGCAGGTCCCGCTGCTGTGATTTAGAGCAAGAGGAGAAGGAGGCACCCCTCCATCCTTCCTGCTCTTTTACTGCCCCGCTGGGGAAACAGCAGCCAGGGACCCGGAAAGGTAAAATCTGAGGACGTGGAAGAGACACGCACCAGGGGTTAAACTGAAAAAGACAAAATGGGGTCAGACTTTTTAGAGGCACTCTGGTGGTAACCCTTTGAGTGAATATATAGTGTTCCATTTATTAGAGGCATCAAATTAAAACACGTAGTAAAAAATGACACTTTAGGTTAGTTTATTGATTTGTTTCACAGAACATAAAAACAAATTGCATGAGTGTCTGACACACACACACTTAGTGGGTTTGATACTGGACAATGTTACCTGTTTTGTGCAATAACACCGGCTTAAAACTTGTGCAATACTCCTTAACTCCTTAATTATGTAAATACTGTTTCATAAAAACAGTGAACATTTTCAAATCCACACTCCTTATATTTCTTTGTTTATATTTCTACTCTGATATTTATATGCTTTGTGCAACTGTAACACATAATTTCCTTTCATGGATCAATAAGGTATTTCTGATTCTGATCTGATTCTGAAATACAAAAATACGTGTCATAGAAACCTGTAACGGCTTATATAAAAACCACAACCAAAGTAAGTATGCTGATGTATATGAGGAGATTCAACCTGAACTATATTATATCCAAACAAGTCTTAGTAAAACACTTGGCTGTAAACAGCCCCCAGAGTGGCGAAGACCTGTATTTGGACCGGGATGGACCGGGATAGCACGGTTCCGGTGCATTGCCCTCTGTACTGGACCCAGTTCAGTCCATGGATCCAATCGAGCTTCTGTGTGGGAAAGTTCTGCTCCGCGTGCTGCCATGCCCTGTTACACCCTGTTACACCCTGTTACACCCGGCTGCGCCCTGCTGTACCCTGCTGTGCCTTGTTACACCCTGTTACACCCTGCTACACTCTGCAGTGTCCTGTTACACCCTGCTGCGCCCTGCTGTACCCTGCTGTGCCCTGTTACACCCTGTTACACCCTGCTACACTCTGCAGTGTCCTGTTACACCGTGCTGCGCCCTGCTGTACCCTGCTATGCCCTGTTACACCCTGTTACACCTTGCTACACTCTGCAGTGTCCTGTTACACCCTGTTACACCCTGATACGCTCTGCAGTGTCCTGTTACACCCTTCTATGCCCTGTTACACCCTGTTACACCCTGCTACGCTCTGCAGTGTCCTGTTACACCCTGCTGCCCCCTGCTACGCCCTGCTGTGCCCTGCTATGCCCTGTTACACCCTGTTACACCCTGCTGTGCCCTGCTATGCCCTGTTACACCCTGCTGCCTCCTGCTACGCCCTGCTGTGCCATGAACTACTACAACACAGTCACTCTCACTAGCCACTGTGGAGGGTGGCATCCCTTTATACTGTAACGCTGGTGGCAGGAGTAGCCTAGTGTGCCAATGCCCAACACAGGAACACATCTGTGACCCAGTCTTCTTTGAAAGGCTTCTATTGCCCGGCAGGTAAACTTTTTCAAAGCTGATACCTGTTTGTAATACGGGGCTTTTGTCTTGAAGGAACCCCAAGAAATGTTATCCTCTGAGGGAACTTTGTGATAGAACGCGTGAGGAATGCGTCGGTTCATCAGATCTCTGAGCCCCCCCCTTTAAATCAATGATGAATGGGAAGCAGTTCTTCAGGGTGCGAGGTGATCAAAGGCGTGGCAGGGCTCTGGCCTTGGTTTATGAGAGTGGGGTGGTCAGCAGACGGGCCCCAGGATCACAGGGGGGAATTCACTTTTCCACAAGCACACATCTGTGTTTGGCTCCCATAAATATGCTGAACTAATGCAGAATGCTCTGTTCAGATTCCTGTGAATTATTGAGACTTATGATCCTTATAAGGCTTTTGTTATCGCTGACATAGTTAACCATTCGTGTCCTAATATAATGGCATTTATGTCCAAAGTAACCTTTTCAAAAGATGCCAAATGTGTTCAGCTCTGTGCCTGGGACACCTTGTATCTGCTTGTTGGGTTTTTCCAGTACAAGTCTTGTCTACATTGCAGCAGGGGTGATTTTAGACCCGTTTTATAAAAACATGACCCTGGCACTGCTAAAAAACAATTGCTTAAAAACTGTCAGTGTTAATCTCATGTGAGCTAAGGAGTCCAGATTTGGCAGATTTAAAGCGAAGTGGCTGAAGACCAGGTCCTGGATAGATTTCAACATCATGAAACACAAGTTTTGTAGCCTGACATTATATGTTGACATGTTCCATTTACCCTCTTGCTAAAGAAGCAGGATTAATTCAGACCACATGGCGAAGCTAAAATTAAATACTTCGGTCCATGCATGAACAGCAGTGTTAGGATTTGGGCAGACAAAACGAGCTATAATATTATTTATAGAATTGATGGAAATATGATTGTATCTAGAAATCTGGCTGACAGAGTGGAGTGAAGGGGCTTCTGAAGTTCACTGACCTAAGTTGTTCCCAAATTCCCAGCATTCCCTGCTGTACCAATGGAGAACACAATATTTTTAGCACAGACTGATGAATACGGAGAGGAGAAAAACAGATGCAGAGGGGAATTGTTTTGTTTCTTTTGTTCTTTTCATGCAGTTTTTTTATTGCTAAATCTCCTAAATCTCTGCGATATTTTTAACTTCAATATTTTTAAATCAACTGACCGTTTAAGAAGAGGTAAAACTTGTCCTCTGTCCACTGAGCTCATAAAGTGCATCTGATTTACTGCCACACGTGTATCTATTGCCACGCAGTCACGGGGCGATTAACTTCCCACTTCTGCGTCTTTTTTTGTTTGTGTTTAAGCCAACATTAATAATTTGCTGCAACAACGTAGTAATGTTATGGAGTTGATTGTGTTCATGTAGCAGTTGTGTACTCTCTCATACATTGTGATGAATGAGGCACAAACCAACACAACAAGATCCTAGTCCTTTGAGCTCTGTTTTGGTCTTAACCCTCCTGTTTTCCTCGGGGACAATTGTGACGGTCTGTTATACTTAGCAATGGTCTGTTATACTTAGCAATGGTCTGTTATACAGAATTATTACATGGTTTGGTTGAATTGTTATGTAGAATCTGGTCTGTTGCTGCTCAGTATTACACACTGTTACCATGGACACAGTTCTGTTCACTCTGGAGGACAGCTGTCAGTCAATTCAGTCCAGATAATATATCAGCTGTGGCAAAAAGTGGGGAAACATGGAGCAACATCTGTCCTCCAGTTCAACCAATGACATCCGATGTGGTGAGCGTCTGTCGCTACATCTCTTCAGCAAATAACCTTTCCATCAGCCTTGATCGCCTGAGCGGGAAATCGATCAAGAGAAAATCCAATGGGACTGAAAATATTTCCTTTGAGTCTATATTCATGAAATTCCATAGAATTTTGCTGTTTCCATGCAGCATATTTCATTCGATACCACTTAATTTGAATAAAACCGTGTTGATGGAAACATGACTTTGTTAAATCCCCACATTTCCTCTCAGCTCCTGTTCATGTTTGGAACCTCAACCCGGCTCCCAGCTGAGGCTCAACACCGCGACTCCCCCACAGCCGCCAGGCAGCAGGCTACCAGGAGCCGTAAATGGAGGGTACATTTTGTTAAATGAGCCTTGACAGCAGCCCCCCCAAACACATGCTCCGTCTGAAGAAGGAAAGACCTTGTTTATACCCTGGAGAAATGTTAAAAACCTATTTGCCAGAGGGGTCAAAGGTCAGCCCTGTGTGACCCTGACTTTTTGTTTGTTCAGTGGCTCACCACCTGGATCTGGTTCTAATTGTGGCTGCTGGCTTAACATGTGCCTTTGTTACAGTAGGGGGAGGTTGGAGTCATTTATTAAACAGGTGGGGGGGAAACAGGCTGACAGGCCACTTCGGGTGTGTTTAGTTGGAGCCGAGGTGGAGCAGTGTGTGTGCGTGTGTGTGTGTGAGCGTGTGTATGTGTGTGTGTACGTGTGTGTGCGTGTGTTTGTGTGTGTGTGTGTGTGTGTGTGTGTGTGTGTGTGTTTGCATCAGCAGTGGAGAAGGTATTGTATTCAGATCCAGAACCAAACTGTAAAAATACTCAGTTACAAGTAAAAGTCCTGCGTTGAAAGGACATCAGGTCATCATCAGGTAAATGTACTTAAAGTATTAAAAGTAAAAGCCGGTTTGGACGCACTTTCGTAGAATGAGAAAGTCCCAACTTTTGACTGGTACTGTATTTTAATGTGTTTTTTGTGCAAAACTCTTACTTTGTAAAGTAACTAACAATGTCAGATTGGAAAAGAGTTCCATATCCCCCGTCTGAAATGAAGTGGAGTAGAAGAAGAAAGTGGCATGAAAAGAAAAGACGCAAATAAGATCACGTACTGAGTACTTGAGGTGTTTAAACGGTAACTCACTTCTACTGCTCTTTCTCTTTTTCTTTGTTTTCTTCATCTGCTTCTTTTTCTCTGTCTTTTAACTACGCTGTCTTTCTCTCTCTCTCTGTCTCTTGTCTCTCTGTCTCTCCGGGTCAGTGTTTTTTTTTCGGTAGAGATGCGGAGAACAAAGACGAGCGCTGTGGCCTCAGCGGGGGGGGCTCTGTTAGCCTTTTAGCCGTTGTACTCCCTGTGTCTCTTCTAAAACACATTGCAAACCTCTCGAGTCAACATATACTCACTCACTCACTCACTCACTCCCTCACTCACTCACTCACGTTGTGCAGCAGCCTCGGTCACAGTGCATGAATGTGTGTGAATGGTTCCAGTACTGTGTAAAAGCCCTTTGATAAGTAGCTATATAGAAACAGTCCATTTGCAGTACATTTTGCGAGGAACATATACAAATTTGACAGTCTCTGCTTCTACAGAGCAATATGTTTGATGTATTTGTGAATACCTGAGAGAGCATGAATCCATATGGCCACCATATGGATGTGATGGTTAACCGATGATGCAATGCGAGGGCAGTGGGTCAGTTCTCTCATCTCATAGGCTCTACGCTGTCCACAACTGTTTCAAATGGAAAACAGCTCTGCAGAGCAGTGCCTCGGGACTGTTTGATGCGGACACAACCTGTCGCCACATCCAAGTGGAGAGCACTTTGGTTTAAGTCACACCATTTTGTATTTTTTAGGATTTGTTTTTTCAGCTAGAAGTGGATATTGTGTGCCTCTGGCTGGAATCATTCTTCCCATTTTCAGTGATATCAGTTGATGTAAGGCCACCTGTCAGCACATTTAAGCAAGAAACTATGATATGATTCAATTGCTGCAATCATAATCACCCTTCATTTGTCTCTGTTGATGAACAATCTCCATACGACACCCCATTCCTGCATCAGTGTAGTATTATCTTCTCATATTAATTTAAATGTAGAAAATACAACAACGTGCTTCCAGAGCAGCTTGCTACTGTTCAGGCCACTGATGATACAGTTATGGCAGATTCCTGTTTAACACAACATCATGGTACCGTCACAACTATTACATGCTGCTTTGACTGCAGTGGGCTGGGTCACACCGTTGCCTTGGTGATGAAGTGATCTGGCTGGTGGAAGATGGAGTCATCCATTCTCCAGGCACCAGAGGGTGACAGAGCTCTGCAGCACATGGAGACAGGACACGCTGACGGGACTTCGCTAACATTTTACACCAGGGAGAAAAACAAACTGGTGTGAAAAAATGGACTTTCCATTTATTTAAAATGTACTCTTATGATATTAGTTGGGGTCAAACAAAGGACGGAAAATGGATATACATCCATTGAATCACTGGAGCAGTTATTTTTTAATTTGGTTTTTGTTTATTTATATACTATCATTGTATACCCCAAAAGTCTGCTTTTATTTCATGACATTTTGTTTAGTGACACTTTTATTTTGTCACTTTTTATTATCTTTTAAAATGTCATCATTTATTTATTTAATTTGGCCCGAATATGACCACGGTTATAGTTTTTATGAATCAATAAAATGAATAGTGATGTTTTCCATGCCTTGACAAACAAAATTTAAATGAATGTTGACTCTATAAAACTTAATGTTGATTCCGTATGTAGATTTAGGAAGGATCCCTAAGAACATTTCAAAAGAAAATAAATCCACTTGCGTGAAAAATTGAATAAAGTACAACCACATTGCACAGTAGATTTATTTTACTGCTTGGATTTGTGATAATAATACAGCACTGACCACCATGCTGAGATACAATGGATAAGGCAAGAGAAAAGGTGATGAAGTGGGATTGATGTCCTTCTAATGCACTCCCTCATTTCACTCTAAGAAGACGTTTGGGAAGGGGCCCTTTTTAATGATAATTTAATCCTTTTTTTGCAGGTCTCTCCCTCTCTCCACTAATGCAGACACATGCATTAGTCATCCTGCAAGAGAGTAATAGTTACGCCCATTAAATCATCTGGCTCTTTTCCCTCTCCCCGTGATGATCGTGACTCCAGGTAAACGTTTATTATGTGACATGAAAACCACAAAGTGAAAATGGTTTTCTCCAGTGGAGACACAGCGAGTACATGAGTGAGAGTGACAGACACAGAGAACCATTAAATCCACACAGTGTTTGAAGAGAGGCCTGATCCTCACTGACCTGTACATCGCGTCCATCACACAGGAGAGTCATAACTGTCATACCGTGCCACTGCTGGAAAGCGGGTGTTTTACACCTCTGACCCCTGGTGCACGGGGACTTGTGTCTTGGAAAAAAAAGATACTTTGAACAGCTCACTGTTGACCTCAGGGCCCCCCCTGCATCTCGGGGATTTGGGGTAGCTGTGGTGTGTAAAATGCGTGTTTGCAAGTGGAGCCACAGTGGAAACTAAAGAAAGAAACGCCTGCACGACTGTATAGGTTTTTTATTCCTATCCTCTAATGTGACTAATAGGAGCGTTTTTTATGGATTAGCGACCCAAGCGGTGGCAGGAAACACGATCCACAGGAGCGTTTTCCTTCCTCTTATCTGATGTTAGGTCGCGGTTTTAAACACATCGTTAACGTTGTGAAATAATTGGTTTGGCTAAGTTTTTAAGCCCCAAAACTACTAAGTCAAAGGAGAATCCCATCCAATTTTTAAGCTACTGTTGTTCGCCATGAATGTGTGAGTCCAGTCCATAGAAACAACCATGACCATGTAAAGCAGGACTTCTGGACCAAACGGCAAGTCAATCCGGACCCAGCCCATACCTGGTGTAGTGAGTACAGTACCTCATGTAGCGTTTCCTATTTTAATTTTAATTTTCTATTGACCAATTGTCCATCAGAAATGTCTATGCACAAAAAAAGGCAACAAAAACATTGAAAGAGAGGCTAAAGAGGTCAAATGCTGGCAACAACGATGCAAAAAGCACAGTTAAAAGGAAAAAAAAAGGAAAAAAGGCAGACAACAGCAGAAGAAAATGTGGAAGAAACTAAAAAGCTGAGAATACTGTTAAACCTTTATTGCATGAATAAACTGACTGAATGTTTTTTTTGGTTATTGCCAATTGTTTCAGACCTTTGACCTCGAATTAAAATGAGATGCGGATCTTTAACCTTCCCGTGTCCTCGGGTCAGATTTGACCCATTTACAAAGAACTTCTTTATCAGAAAACAAAAACGTCAAAAAGCACACATTTGGTTTTTAGAAATAGTGACATAAAATTGGAAAAAGGTGACAAAAATGTCGAAAAAAGCTTCAAAAAAATATCCGAGAACCGCTGATATACAGGGGTTGATGATGTGGTTTGCCCTCTGAGCCAGCTGGGTTTGCCACGATGAACTGTTGTCACTAAAAGAGTCGTTTCACTATACTACAGGTACTGTCTCATGCCATGTTAATCACAGACTCGTTACATTTTTAATAAATAACTCCAACTGCTTGGATGTCATGAGGTATGTGTGCAGCAGTCTGTAATGTCTAAGTCTTGAGCGGTGCAGATACATGAGGAACTCCACAGGAAGCAATCGGAATTATCTTGCCCCAAAACAATACAGCTTAAAGATGGACATGGGAGTGACTTGATCTTCACAGTAGAGCAGTAAATATATTGAGGGTATGTGTGTTCTGTGGTGCCAGGATGCTGTTTGTGCCTTTTATAGAAAGCTTCACTGCCCCTTCAGGAATTAGCCTTGCATGATGGACCTTTAGGAGCCACCCCTAAAATATAAACATTTTAGCTTCTATACCAGGTCTCGGGCAAGAACGGGGCCACTGGGGGACATTTGATTGCCCACTGGAGCCCCCTCTCCCCCAATCCATTGGCTCAGATTACTGTCACTTTGCTGCCTTCTCATAGATTGCGTCAGTGATGGAATTCCATAATAGCTTAGCATCTGTTATTGTTCCTAAGTATTTATACTCCCCTACAACTTCAATCCTTTGCCCCTCCATAATGCCCATACAATAAATTAATTACTTCTATCCTATCCAATATTTCCCACATTTTTTATGTTTCAAAATGTCACGTAATTAGTGCACTGTAGAGTGTGTTCACCATTTTGTAGAGGTTTTCGTATTCTCCGATGTGATTGGTGCAGCTGGCCTCTGGCTCCGCCTGTATCAGATACACTGATGTGATTGGTGCAGCTCGGCTACAAGGGTATAGTTAATGAACAACATTACTCGATGCCAGAGTAACTTGCTGAGCAAATTCAAATTGTGCTCTCGTGAGAACTCGGGGTCTCCAGGGTAATGTAAAACTGCAAACCACCATTGAATCCAAATAAAACTGTCCTCGTTTCAACTCCACCCATCAAAGAATCGAGAATCGATAAGAACCGGAATCAGAAGGAAGAATCGCTATTGGAATCTTATTTGTTAAAATCCAAACTATGCCCAACATGCATACACACAAGTGCACGCTTTCCCTGAATATGCAATGACTTCTCTCTTACTGCACTTTGTCGGTTCCTTGTTCCCATAGTAACAGACTGTTCCAGACAGGCTGTCCTTTGACAAGCATGCAGTACCTGAAGTCTGCACAGTAAAGGAGGTCAGAGACAACTTTACATTGTTGTTGCAATGTCAAAAAAAAAGTCTATCGTGGGATCAGTAATTTTTTTTGTGTTTCTGGTGGACTTTGGGTTACATCTACATAAACTGAATATGGTGATTATACCCTACATTTGCCATTTTTTTCTTCACATTATTCGGTTGAAATACCGTTAATGCAGACTGAGTTTGCGATTTTTTTGTAAAAAGGTCCTACATCCATTATCCCAGCTTTAGCCCAGCTAAGCACGACCAGAGCCAAATCTTATAGATCAGGAGGAATGGGATCACTCTGGACTTTCTGAAGGAGTGGGTGTACTTGTTTGTGTCCCCTTGATAGCAAACCCTAGCTGTTGAAATCAATGCTAGTAAAAGCCCTTCATCTTCAATAAAATCACTCTGCGGGGCAGCAGTAATCTGATTGTCTCACAGCGGACACCTGCACGAGCAAAGACATGTACACACTGGCTGCTTCCACTCGCATATTCACAAAAGGTTTTGCCCTCACACACGCACACACACCCACACACACTCAGGGTAGAGTGAGTAAGACTGGTAGTTAGATGGAATGATCTCATCCTGGGATACTTGGAGATGATGTCAGACTTTAGATCAGGACTCTGCAGCTAGGCTACTGTAACTGTTAATGTTTTTACAGGCCACGAGAGAAGTGTGGGAGAGTGGAGAGGGCATGTGCAAGTGTGTGGGTTTGCGTGTGTGTGTGTGTATTCTTGTTTAACTATATTTGTGGTGTCCAAAAACCAGGATCACAGTGTTCTTGTGAGGTCTTGACAGCTTTGTGGGGCCAAAATGCTGGACCCCACAACTTTGAAGGGCTGTTTGAGGGTTAAGACTTGGTTTTAGGATTAGGGTTAAAGTTAGGTTATGGTTATGGTGAGTGTACGGGTTAAGGTTAGGTATTTAGGTGTGATGGTTAAGGTTAGGGTTAATGACTTTATGTGGGACTTGGGTTAGGGTGCACTTCATTCCCTTATTCTGATCCCCATTAGCTGCTAACAACATTGCGGCTACTCTTCCTGAGGGTCCACATACAGCAACAGCAATAATCTGGATCTGTTTTTTTATTCACATCTATGTAAAATACATGATTCTTCATTCTCCATCCCAAGAGCATTTTCTTTTACCAACCGTCTCCTCCCATCTTCTCCCATGGGTGTTCTCAGTATGCCCCGCCCTGTTTCCCTTGGTCTTCCCTCATCATTCCTCTTATCTTTGTTCTCCCAGAATCCCTGAAACAATCTTTTTGATCTTATTTCCTCCTCCTTCTCTTCCTCGCCCCCTCCTCTCACTCGTTCTCCCTTCTTTCTCTCTCTCCCTGGTGATCTCATTCGCAGGATGTGTGTGGGGCGTTTACCGTCACTGATGGCTGGTGACAGGAGAGGAAAGGTTGGAAACCTGTTGTTAATGACCTGTTGTTAATCCAGCTGGTTAATGGGTCTGTCCAAGCTCTGAGTTGACTGTGGGTGAGGGTCCTTGCCGATCCTGTCCCCAGTGAAATCAGGACAGTTTAAATCCCCCCCAATAATCAGCTGATCCTGATGGTACTTCATTCATTTTTTAAGCGAGTGAAGAAAACCTCTTTAATTCGTTCATCTAACAGGTCAAAACAAACTATTTTTTTCAGTACAGCAACCGACCTGATAAATTTGTCCGTGTCTTTAAAGTAATCAGTCACTTTCACAGATATTGTAAATGTTTCATTCAGAAAACGATCTATATCCTCTAATGAGTACAGATCTGTGCTCATGTTAAGTTCTCCAACACATCTACAGTATCAGACTCTGAATCATACACCATTTCCCGGGCTGATGCACCAGAATCTGGTAGGACCGGGCTAATGGACCAGAGTCTGGTAGGACCGGGCTAATGAACCAGAGTCTGGTAGGAACAGTCTAATGGACCAGAGTCTGGTAGGACCAGGCCAATGGACCAGAGTCTGGTAGGACCGGGCTAATGGACCAGAGTCTGGTAGGACCAGGCCAATGGACCAGAGTCTGGTAGGACCGGGCTAATGGACCTTATGGACTTTAATGTACCTATGCAACCAGCAGCAGCTGCTCCAGCTGAGCCCCAAGCGCGGCCTCGGCATCAGCCGGCGCCTGTTGTCTGTGGGGACATAGAAAGCGCTTGCGTCCCACATCTCTACCCTCAAAACAGTTCATCCGTCCAGAGCCTGCACACACCACACAAGAACCGTGACCATGCTTCACTCTGAATGAAACCACCAGCGCCTGGGTAGGCGAGTCCAGGAGAGTCAAGATTCAATACTTTGTTGCCATACAGCTCGATGCAAGTTGCTTGGGATTTGGACTCATTACAGGACATCAACAAAGACATCAAGTCAAAAAACTCACCACATGGCTAGAGTGACCGATGTCAGGTTAAAGTGACATGGTCCACAGGGATTCAAAGTGCATAAGCATTAAATAGATGAAATAAAGCTAGTGTGGGTGGCATGAAAACAAATAGAAGAATATTGTAAAAACAGTTTAAAGACATGTGCAAATTACACAGGCTCATAAGGAGAACCTAAGGAGATGGAGAGCTGTTCAGAGATTGAACGGCTCTGCAGTATGTATAAATCTGGGAAACAGGGACAGAAACAGGTTGAAACTCTGCAACACTCGCACCTCCACCACCCCCACCACTCACGCTCCCACTCACCGGAGAGGAGAGGAAAGGAGAGGAGAGGAGGAGAACGGGGGAGGTGGAGTGGAGAGAGCAACAACAGGCCACACCCCGATGTGACCTGATGCGTCTCCCCCTCTCTCAGGCGGTGTTGTGAGTCCGTTGGTCTCGTGGTGACATCATGTCGGTCGTGTGAGCTGAATACCAGATCAAAGGGCGGCAACAACACACGCGTCCTGGTGGAAACTACACACACATCACGTCACCAGGTGATGGGATGTGTGTTTTGTGGGAAACGCCTGGCTCTCAGCTGAACTAACACCTGATTGGTTCAGAATCAACATGATGACGTTCTACATAAACTTTTCATTGTTGTTGAATTGAAGGGATTTGAATTCCTATTCATCTGATTTGAAGGCTTATTCTGGACAGAAGATGTGTGTGGCTGATGGTGACGAAAAAATCTACAAAATGTACTACTTTAAAGTAGATTTTCTTCTGGACTAGACAACGTGGATCGATGAAGTTGAGCTAATCCTGATAAGAGCATTTTAGGCAGTATCAGAGGCTTTATTCAATACTGGTATCGGCATTGGAAGATCTCTAGTTCCGATTAAAAAACTAGTGGAACACAAACACGCGTTTCCTGAGTGAAAGTCTTGTGTTTCCAACAGTACGCAAAATCCACATCCGGACTTGAAAGCTCCTGTTCTGTGCCCCACCCGTCAATCCTCTCCCTATGTGGTCCACGGCGTTTCCATACGGCAACAAATGTGTGGAATACATACTAAAACAGTAATATTAGTTGTTGGAGTAGTAAAGTAGCTGTAAAAGTTCCACATTGGTAGTACCAGTCTTTGTTGTCTTAACATTAGTAACACACATTAAATACGATGAACTGCGTGCTTCACACTACAAAAAGGTTTTACTTGTACTTATAAATACAGCTAGAATCTAAATAATTTAGAGTTCTGCGTGCTTCCTAGCTGTACCCCCTGCTGAGCCGCCTGCACACACACACACGCACACACACACACACACACATATGCACACACACTCCTGCGCCACAATAAAACAGTGATTCCACCGCCCACCCTGCAGTACAACACAAAGAGCCGACGGCCCTCCCCCTCTTTCCTCTCCACTCTCATTGGCTCAGAGGCTTGGATGCTGGCATTGTCTCAGACCAATAAGACATCTCCAAGGTGATGTCATGGAGGCTGCAATGATGCTGTTGCCCGGCGCCTGTATCCTTGCAGCCAGACGGGGGTAATCGTAGTCACCAGTCCATCAGCGGCAGCAGCAGAGAAGACGGGGACAGTGGGGGGTAAGTCTGCATCATAACACACACATCTGAACAACAGCATGTTCATTTTGGGTCCCCCATGTTGTATTGTATTGGATAACTGTGTGTGTGTGTGTGTGTGTGTGTGTGTGTGTGTGTGTGTGTGTGTGTGTGTGTGTGTTGGTTGGGCGTAACGGGGCGAGGGTGAGCACAATGAGGATGCGGTGGTTCCTACTGGCAGGAGAGGAAGGAAAAGGGAAAGAGAGAGAGAGAACTCGGTGTACCCGAAAAACTGCATGGTGTGTAACCCATGTTATCTATTATTGATCCTCCATATGTGCAGACGCAGCTTTGTGTCTGCTGGAGTGGGAGAGGAAAACTCAGGATGCAGGGGGGAATTTATGGGAAGTGTGGCGGGAAGTAAGAGTTACAACTGCTGAAATCAAAGTATTCACTCAGAATATTTGAAATAACCAGAGGTGAGGTAACCGCATCAGATGGTGTTCAGGATTCCTAGGAGAACATAAAAACACATATCAAATACTGTGCCCATGCAAAATGAGTCAATTTTTTGCTGTAATGTACATTAAAATTGTAATTGAGACATCCACTTTCAGAATCCTAGATATCTTAAAAAGTATGACTGTCTCAGTTTGAGTCAGACTTCTTTCCTGCCAACTCAGATGAGTCACCTGAAGTTTTCCCGAATATTATGCCCTCGATAAAATACTTCAGTCAAGAGCAATGAGTGATGAGCGATTGGCGCCCATGTGAACACTCCCAGATTCTGCCACCCAGAGTTCACCGGGCTCAGTCTTCTGGAGCTGACCGCTGGCCGGAAGGCAACACTTTTATTAAAAAAGGTTTGGTTTTTAGGAAACGCTCTTGCCAGTACGCGGTTGTCAGGGTATTTTTTGTTGCCACACGGCGGGGTGAAACTAGGGACACGTTCAGCCCAGACAAAAACGTAGCAAAACGTTTGCTGGTGCGTGGAACACCCAGCCGCGTGTGCACGTTACCGAATGTATACATACAAGTCGCTGCTGATTGGGTGACGCCTCTGACACAACCAACACACGAGAGAAAACACTCCTCAGAGCCTGTTGCACGTTGTTACACACCGTTCAGAGGACACATGTCAAACAACTTGGACAACCACAGCAGCAATAGGCACACTGTCCCCCAGCTTCTTGGCCCAGACCAACAACTTCCTGTATGTCGCCCCAGCATAAAATGTGTCTAGTACCCGAAACCCCCACCCCCATCCCCATAAATTGCCCTTTTTTGTACAGAAGTTTTGATTTGCTGATTTTCTTTTTTCTGGAACATGAATATTTACTGTAATCACCCTCTGATGTGTAACTAGGGTGTGGCCTGTACAACACTAGTGCATGTGTCTGACTCGTGATGTGACTGTTGATCTTGAAGAAGGCATGAAATGCACATAGAGATAGAGTGGGCAACACTTTCTTTTCTTACATGCACGTCTACAACAGCCCTACCTTTCTACAGTATATTATATAGTTTATAGTATACTATAGTATAATGTTTTGTTACCTTTGCACAGAGACAGGCTAGCTGCTTCCCCTTGTTTCTAGTGTATGCTATGCTAAGCTAACTGACCGCTGGGTAGGGCTTCATATTCAGCATAAAGACACCAGAGAGGGGTCTTCTCATCTGATTCTTGACAAGAAAGCGAATAAGCATATTTCCTAAATTGTTGAACTTTAGCTGTACACGTCAATATTCAAAGATTACCAAAATAGTATGCAGGAAAGACAAATCATTAACTATGTTTTTTTATTATTGTTCATTTTCAGAACAGGAAATAATTGCATATTAAATGCAATTATTTCCTGTTCTGAAAACCGATATAAATCACAATGTATTACTATAATGTTTAGAGATCTTTAAGGATAAATATTACCTTCAGTAGACAGGAAGGAGGGGGGTCTTCTGGGACAACAATACCATGCCCATCATTAAATAGTATAATGAAAACTTCACTATGATCTGTTGGCAAATATCATCAACATGACTTAAATATTCCTGTGTGTACCAACACCATTGCAAGTTGTTCCCTCCCTCTCTCTCCGTTGACACACTCCTCAGTCTTCCTCCTGCAGGAAGCAGTGCATTGATCTGCACCCTGGGTGGTTTCATAGGAGGAGAAGCAGCTGTGTGCATGCACGTGTGTATTCCAACTATAGACTTTTAAAAGGAGATTCCAAAATAGTAGCAAAGCCTTACATTTACTGCCTGAGTTGCATGTGTGCGCACCACTGTGTATTTCAAGGTATCTGTACATGCATGTTACATGTGTCTCTGTATGCAGATGTAGTCGCAGGGAGAGGGTTAGTCCCACTGGGAGCTGTGTCGGGGTGCTCTGCATTGTAATGACACGTCTCTCCTTCTCTGTCAGGTTGTCTCATTAGTTCCACTATCTGGAGCTCCCTGCTCTTCAGGGACAGACAGACAGACAGACAGACAGACAGTTATAGTTATATATGTTGGACAACAATGCAATCAAACAATACATAAAACATTGATTTTATTATTTGCACTCAGTGCATTCAGCGTGTAACAATTTCACAACGTTAAAGACGCTCAAAACCATGACCCATGTTTAGATATGAGGTTCCGCTACGCTGCAGTGGGTCGTATCAGAGGTAGTGGTGTAGTCTACGTGATACACAGGTATCCTTCAGGGATCAATAAATTATTTCTGATTCTGATATATGGAGTCTCTCATCTGCGCAAGGATAGCGTTACGTAAAGATGATTGATTTGTGAGAAACTTACGTTCATAAAGTCACTAGGATCAACTACACGGTCGCTTGGCGGTGACTCTCTGTGCAAATTTAAAAAGAACTTATGTGAATCACTAAAGTAGGTATATGAAACGAAAGCACATTCAAACTACCGTGGAAATCCAGAGTTCTCTCAAGAGCCCAATTTGAATTTGATCGGCGAGTTACTCTGGCAGCGAGTAATGCTGCTCATTAACTATCCCCTTGTAGCCGAGCTGCACCAATCACATTAGTGTAATCTACCTATCTACCTATCCGCTGGTTGCTAAGCATATGGGGCTCTGGATACGTCACCCCGTGTGTTGTTGTGATTGGTCGTAGTGTTATCCAAATGCGTGAAGTGAGATTTTTAAATGCACGCTTGGTGCCCCCCCTCGAGATGGGCGACTTTCATCACTCGATGCCAGACCCTTAATCTTTCGGTTTGGGTCTGGATTTCCAGGCTACATTAATACTACACTCTTTCAGTGTTTTGGGAAGCCTGCTCCTTAACGTTCCAGAAATTACTGAAAATGAGCCAGAGGAGTCTCATGCTTCACACACTAACGTTCCAACCAGCCTATGGGGTTGTTGCCCTGTGACGGGTTGATCTACTGCTGGGAGGGAAGAAATGACAGTATACTCACCACAAAAAACTAGACTACACCAAACAACTCATATCGTTGTACAGTTTGGAGAACTTGATGGAATAACCCTGAGAAGCAATATTGCAAGAATTTCTGTCCATCTTTTAATAACTTGATCTAGTTAAATATTTACAAACCATTTGCTATAATGGTCCTATTTATTGAACTAAATAGATACAGGGAATCAAGGGTGAGGGAAATTACCTTTGCTCTGTCTCACAAAAGATCTCATTCACTAGTTATTATGTTTGACCGACATATACAGCATCCCTCAGATGCTCATCAATTCAGTGTTTGTGAGACCATCTGACAGACATCTATCTCTCTCAGTGCAATTCACTTTGATCCAATCACTGCTTGAACCTAATCTGAAGTGAATTCATCTTGAATTTCATTCCCTACCCAGTTAAAGATCATGTATACTTAGTTTGATAAGGTTACCAGGCCACGGTCAGTATCACAGAGATCTCTTGCATCTGCTCAGTGATTAACTGCTTCATCTCCCACATACTGTATATCACATCTGTGATTCACTGCAACACAGAAGGCTGGCGAGAAGGTGTGTGCATATGGGAGTTTTATGAATTTCTTGTGGGGGCCTTAAAAAGAACCATAGACTGTAAAAAATCATGAGAAGAGTGTCCGGGTCTGAAAAGTAAAGACAATGCTGAAATTCCTTAAACCTGCACAATATGCAGTTTCCAGCAGGGGGCGACTCCAGTGGCAGGGGGTGCTTTAGGGGCAACCTGTCAATCACTGACAAGCAGCTTAGCAGCTCCGCCCTCTCATCCAAAAATCATCACGTCCAGTTTCAAAAAAACAAGATGGCGCCAGCCAAATTCCAAAACTCGAGGCTTTAAAGACAAATTTATGGTTCCGCTATATTTTCTAATATGGTTTTCATGAGTTTGAAGTTTGACTAGTGCTCTTGTAACTTGTCATCTTGTTAGCACTCTCGTCTTCTGCATTAGTTTCATGGCACCCAACTGGAGAATTAGGGCCACCTACTGTTCATCTTGATTAACCAACTCCTAATATTCACATGTTTATATGATACAAATATTAGTGGATGGAAAATGTACCTTCGTTCCAAAATTTGCACAAGATTTAGATGGAAACTTGGCTACTGGAGACATCTTTTGTGCATAGGCGTTAGACTTTGGATTTAGATTCTAGACTTTTTTAATAAGGGAAGGAAAGATTAATTTTTTTTGGGGGGGGGGTATGGGGAAAAAATCTTTAAACATGCCTGATGGGACCTTTAAGCCTGTTCTCTGTAGCGTTGTCTAGTGGCATTTTGGGAAACACAGGAAATCACTGATATGGACGTGGACATGGACATGGACATGGACATGGACATGGACATGGCATCCCAGATCACTGATATATAACAGTATTAACAACAATGCAATATTCCTCTGAAGAAGCTTCAAGCACTCCTTTTTTTAAGGTGACTTATTGTTCATTTGTTAACAAGACTATGATGTCTGATGAAATCTTAATAAAATAGTAGATTATACGTTTTTGATGATGTCTTTTCATTCATTAGTTCTTGTCTTTCTCCATTACTTCTCTGGGTTGGTTTTCCCGGCATGTCGACATACTACGACTCACAAACTGTCCTTGGCGTGAATTCCCCTCTGTTTCAGCCCACAGTTATTTTTGTGGCGTAGCACTGTTCTCTCATTGGTTGAATTGAACCTTATGAGCTTTGAATCTGACTCATTCAGCCCCCCCCCCCCCCTTGTCTCTGCATGTGTCTCTCAGATAGACTGTGAAGGATCTTCAGCATCCCTGGGGAGAAACATACGCAGTGAGAAGATGACTCTGGCAGGTAAACATGCAGCCACAGCAGAAAGTCACACACACCTCAGCTCCCTATTCCTTTACTGCGTATACTGGTCATAATTCCATTGTGGGAATAATAACAAGATAAGAGTGCATGCACTTTTTTTATCTGAGATATGTACGTTGAATATCAATAAAAAATGGCATAGTCACTATCACTGAAAAGCAGAATTACATCATCATTCAGTTAGTCAACACTGACAGCATGCCAAAACACGTGTGTGTGTGTGTGTGTGTGTGTGTGTGTGTGTGTGTGTGTGTGTGTGTGTGTGTGTGTGTTCTCAGCCTACAAAGAGAAGATGAAAGAGCTCCCCCTGGTGTCTCTGTTCTGTGCCTGCCTGAACCCACAGACTGCAGACAAACCTACATACAAAGCAGAAGGTAAGAAATAATTGACTTTTACACGCACATTAACAATAAGTCGGGGGGGGGGGGGGGGGGGGGGGGGGGGGGGGGGGGGGGTATGGAGTATTATAGCCAATTTACACACTAGTTATTTTGGGTAGATGTAGGAATAATTTTTCTAAAGCAGTGACATGTAGAAGGACAGGCTGTTCTAATGAACCATTCGTAGGCCTACGTATAGTTAGAAAAAGTTATGTAATTGACACAATTTGTATGTTTTACACATATTTAATGATATGAACCACAGTGACTGGTTCTGATGAGGATGACAAGGTGGGTCATAAAACACAGGTGGATTAATGTTTTTGTGTCCTGGGGGAAACACAAGACCAGGAAACAGGTGTTTGTGTCCCGGGAGTACTACTTAAGGGGACCACAATCTTTTTTTCTGATCTTAACTAGTCGTTTTGGAGCCTAAACTTAACTGTTGTTGCCTTTTGACAACTAAACTTAACTGCCACAGCCACTGAAAGGGAAAAGGTAACCCTAACCCTAATCCTTACCGTCACCTCCAGGTGCCCTGTTCACCGGCTCAAAGTAACCTTTTCCCCGCGAAATCCAACTGTTAAGACCTCTAAACTTAACCGGTGGTCGCTTAATGTTGTAGGACATCATACAAATTGGAAGTTTTCATACACTATCATACAAACCTGTTGATGAGAATGCATTGAAGAAGGGAGGTTAACCACAAACCGCACAATACCTAACAAATCCCATATGGAGTCCCTGTATTAAAGATTTGTAGTGAATGAATAATCTGAACATGGCCACAATCCAACACCACAGATGCAGTGGACCTGGGCTGGTGCGTCATCAAAGACGTGGAGGTCATTGAGCTGAACAAGCGGACGTCTGGCCAGGCCTTCGAGGTCATCCTCAAGCCCCCGTCCTTTGACGGCGTGCCAGAGCTCAACACCTCCATGCCGCAGCGCCGCGACCCGTCCCTGGAGGAGATCCAGAAGAAGCTGGAGGCTGCCGAGGAGAGGCGAAAGGTGAGGGGAGGGAAGAGAAGGGGGTGGGGTCGGCTTTCTGTATCCTCATATGAGGGATCTGCTAGGAAATCCCAGCCTCAAATGTATCATTTAAATACTTTAAAGTCTCTAGCCACTCCAGCACAAGAAACACTCATTTTAAATGATACATTTTGCTTGTTACTCTCATTATTTCCTTCATGCTCTGGTTTATTGGCATTTCTTTAAACCAATCACAATTGTCTTTCGAGAGAAAACACAACAAATTTGTTAGAAATAATAAATAAGATTTAAAAAAATGTTATACAATTAAAGAAGATAGCAAAAGATAAAATGCCAGAATTAGAGGAATGAAAAGAATGTATATACATATGTAGAATAAAACGTACAACCTACATACATAGTATATATAACAATAAAATGTGTGTGATATTAAATATAAAGTGACCAGTGTGCAAGTAGCATAACATTGCAGTGAAGGAAACGGATGGAGGGAAAGAGGGAGGGAATGTTGGCGCTGATGACACATGCAGAGGGAGGGTGGGAAGATGAAACGAGGGAGATGAAAGTACAAGGGCAATCATGAAAGGACACACTCACAATGGCTCATATTCATCAAGCAGAAGGGGTGGCGGAGAGAGAGAGAGAGAGAGAGAGAGTAAGGGAGATCGAGGAGGTGAGGACAGAGGAATTATCCCTGGCACAGAGAGATGTGTCCTGCAGCAGAGCGTCACACCACACCTGCAACAACAGATGGTTCAGCCCCGAAAGGTGTTTTCCCCCAATCAGCTTCTTAATATAAGTAATAGGATTGGGATGAGATGAGAAAAATATATTGACATCTGTGTTTGACTGGGCAGGCTAAAATGACCTAAAATACATAATTCAAAAATGTGTGTGCAAAACTTGCTGTGGAGGGTAGTCAGCAGTTGTGTAAATGACTTATATCCTGAGACAGTGTTCACAGCTACTGCAAATCATACAAATGGCCCCGCCCTAGTAAACAGTAACATAACTTACAAGACTTAAACACAAACACAGAGAGGCACAGACACGCTATCTGGGCCTCTGCAGAGATGGAGCACTGGATTTTAATTACATCCTTATACATTTACATTTGGCCTGTATATATAGAATGTGAAGGTGAAAGGATGTAGGAGGTAGGAATGATGATGGCTTACTGGCCAATAGGTAAACTATAAAAAGCCTTTGGCTGCAGTATACATTGTTGTAGGCCCAGTTTAAGGTTAGTTTGGTGACAGATAGTCTAGCTAGCTGTCTGGATGTACCCTGCAGAGAACTGAGGACCAGGTAACCATAGTCCTCAGAAGTCTACCGGAGGTTGGAACACCAAAACAGAGACAGAGGAAGGTGACGGAGAGCTGCTTAAAAATTAGGGACATCCAGCTGAATTCCAGCTGCAACATTGCCTGTTGATTTAACTTCATTGCTGTCTATCCCCCTGTAGTGCCAGGAGGCGGAGCTGCTGAAGCACCTGGCGGAGAAGAGAGAGCACGAGCGTGAGGTGATCCAGAAGGCCTTTGAGGAGAACAACAACTTCATCAAGAATGCCAAGGAGAAGCTTGAGCAAAAAATGGAGGCCAACAAGGAGAACCGGGAGGCCCTGCTGGCCGCCATGCTGGAGCGGCTCCAGGAGAAGGTACTGTCCAGCTGACAGGATTAACTCTAACCTTTCTAGAAAGCTTGTAAGGGGCTTTTGTTCTCAACATCAAGGTCTAGCACTTAACTCTTTCATGCATGAATTATAATAACCCCAGTCAGGGTTTTATCTGTTTTTTTTCATTATCAGACTCCTTCGTTTTCTTTCATTTCTACATGTCCACTAAGGTGGATTGCATGTGTTTTGAGTTATTGAAATGACAGACTAGTGTCCACTGTGGTGGCTGGTGTGCAATTAAACCATCGAAATCCATTCATGTGCATAAAATTGGCTTTTAAATAGCTATCCACTGTAGTGACCACAATGCGTGAAAAAATTTGGAAAAAATCCATCCTAACACACTATAACAAAACTATATTGTAAAGTACCATTTTTTAATTTTTTGTATTTCTTATTCTCATGCATAGCTATACAAATGGTGATGGATTTTAAAATTCATCATATGTTCTTAAGAATTTGACACCCAAAAACAACCCAGGACCTACCACCTAAAACCTGGAAGCTCCGTGCATTATGTTTTACAGTCTAAGGTCCAAATGTAACAAAATCCGTCCACCAGCACCTCTGAAGCTCACATATTAGGAAATAATATCTTGAGGAAATATCTTGTGCTTAAGACCTAAAAGACCTGAAGGGACCTAAAATCCCATGTTTTCTTGAGAGCAAATGATGCAAGCCTTCAGTTTCATCAACTGGGATTGCATTTCTATTTTTTGTCACAAGCTTGATCATTAAGCATGAATATGATATGAGGTGAAAAGAGTTTTTAGTTCTCCCCGCTCTGTTTCATTCCCCTGTTCAAATCTTCATGAACAGTTGCTGAGCTGGTGCTTTGTTCTGCTGGCATCCCTCTCATTAATGCTAAAATATGCATGGATGCCAACCACTCTGATGTTGCCATGTCTCTGTGTTTGTCTGGCAGGACAAACACGCTGAAGAAGTGAGGAAGAACAAGGAGATGAAGGAGGAAGCCTGCCGGTAGATGAGTGGAGAAGAAAAAGAAAAAAGAATGAGCAGGACTGGGAGATCATGTCGGTAAAAAAAGGAAATCAAAAGAAAAAGAAAGAAAAAGAAAGAAAAAGAACTCAAAAGCAACTCGAACAAAAGGAAAAGCCAAGTTTTCATATTTGATGTATGCTGTAACGATTATGAACAAGCTGTACAAAGTTTAGCCAAATATTGATGTTGAAATTCAAATAGAAATCTGTTTCTTTTTTCTAAAAGAAAGTGGGTGGGGGGGTCGGGTGGCATCAAAATAAACATTTCAAATTTTGAATAGGGGGGCGGCATTGGTTGTTTGGTGAGAATGAAAGCTGTATCAAAGCAGGAGGAGGTAACAATTTAAATCATAGCTCCAATCATGCAGTTTTTTAAGTCAGAAAGCAGGAAAAGAACAGGACCAAGGATTGAACCCTGGGGCACACCACACTTCTGCTGACCAGATTAACTTCAGTAAGGATCATTGACTAGGCTGTGTTTTTCTTAATGATGCCTTATAGTAGAAATTGTAACTAAATGCTGCCTATTTGGCAGCTACACTACCAATTACTGAATGAAGTAGTGAGATGTAATCTAAATTGTTACCAAGTAAAAGATGAAAAATGTGTGATGTGCTTAAACAAAACTGGACACACAGATGTAGTTTAGAGCCCTAGTCTGTCCCAACCAGTTAAAGTCAGTCCCAGGCTTCTTCAGTCTTTGATTTACAGCTTACTACTTACCTGTCAATATACATACAACAACAAATATATTACCACAACCTTTGCAGTTTCCAAATGAAAAATAAAAAATGATTTCTCAAGGTCTACCGCTCTCATGCATATTCTTAGCATGTACCTTTTATGGTATTTGTTGGGTCTGTCTGGGGACATCTGCGTGAGTGAATCTCACAATAGTGTTTATGAATATAAAATTAAGCAGGCTCTTGTTTTTTTCTAAAGTGACCCTGGAGAGTAAAAAATAAAAAGAAGTTAAAAAAAATACTTTAAAAAGAGGAAGCTCTGCTGCAGTTTGCCATTTTCAACTCTTTGTCAATCTTTAAATGTAGTGTACATAGTAGTGGATTAGTATTAGATTTAGAGCACTGATTGCACTCTTCTTTTATTAAGCACAACTCAAAAGCACATCTACACACAGTAAGGACAGTAGGTTTATAAAGAATACATAACAATAACATCAAAAGGAGGCAAACTTTTGAGTGACAGTAGTTCTAAACTTGGACAAATTTGTGTTTGAAAGGAAACGTTTCTGGCTAATTCTGCTTTGGCATGTGTCACTGAGCCTGTGATTTTCAAGGGAATGTAAACTTTAAAGAGTAAATGGAAAGATGAAATTTGCTTGAGTTGTTGAGTCATACTGACTTGATTGAAATGTCTATAATGTATGCACTGCAAGCGGGGGGTCGTTTCATGGGGTTGGTGCTGTAACTGTGTGTCGCTGTGTAAGGCTGGAGTGATTCTGTTTGTCATGGTCAGTAAAAACGGCTTGACTGAACTCCCACTTTGCTCTTGTTATCATTTTTAGATTAAAAGTGCAATGTGTCAACAAAGATGGCGAACACCCTTTAAAGTGTACTATTTCCATGAAAGGGAATGGTTTCAAACACACGTAGTGACTGTATTCTTAGAGTTATGACTTTAAACTTTGCATTAAAATACATTTTTAACATTGTGTTCCTCTTCGCCTAGTTTACAGTGATTTACTTTTTACCCTGGGTCTTGGCTCCCAGGCTGCGGTACTTTATTGCTTAAAATTGCATACCCTGCACAAACTACTCAGGGCTCTAAAACTATGTTTTTCAGATTAGAACGATAATTGAATAGACATTTTATTTACATTTATTATTTCCTAATATATGCCGGAATTGAACATCAGTCAACAGCTATCAGAGTATATCAGAGGTAAGAAAAATAAAAAAGGAAAAAACTGTGCAAACTGGTTCCTTATATGAGATTAATACTCTTCACTAAATCAATCAAACAATAGTTATTGTAGGGTGTATCATTAGTGATTGCTTGTAAGTTATCCAACATAAATCACATTTTAAGAAATAAAGTTCCCATATTCTGCTAATTTTCAGGTACATAATTGTTTTGAGGTTGTACCAGAATAGGTTCCATGGTTTCATCTTCAAAAACCACCATATTTGCGTTGTTCTGCACTTTGATGCAGATCCTGTTTTCACCCTGTGTGTTTAGGTCTCTGTTTTAGCTCCAGAGTGAGACATCTCACTAGTTTTATCTACAGAGTGAGACATCTTACTTCTATCCTATCTTTGTTGGGAGCTGCACATGCTCAGTAGCTCGGTAAGATCCCATCAGCTAGATAACTCTTTCTCCAGCTTTGGTCAGTCCATGGCAGGATTAGCTGGGAGACTTCTTCTAGACCAGGGACACAAAAGGGACAGGAAGTAGTTCTTTTGGTGATTCTGGTCAACTAGTGGCTGTTGGAGCAGTGTTTTATATTGAGAACGAGCTAGCATGCTACGGTTAGCCACCTCGTCTCTAGTGACGTAGAAAGCCGTGCAGATGTTGATCAGCTCACCCGGAGACTGAAGACAGAGGACATTCAGAAACCAGATTTAACTCAAAACACCATGCTGAATTTTCCCCAAGTTTGCAAGCGTGTGGAAGCACCAGAGACACAAAATAACCCCCCAAATCCCAGAAAAATAGTTTTTTTCACAATATGGGCACTTTAATAAAGCATTTTGATATTGTTTGCATTAAAATAAGAACATACTCATTAGAAAATGTGAGTTTAAAATCAACCATGCAAGAGAAATACTAAAAATTACCCACCACAAATATACTGGATATGAAAGAATGTTTCCAACAACACCCCTTTCATGGCTCCTAAGAAAACGTCATGCATTGACAGTGTCTGCCAGACACGGTACACGCATGTTAAAGCTGCTTTGAACCTTTTTTTCTGCACAGAAAGAAACACAGCTCTTTGCAGTTCTTTGGTCATCACTGTACAAAGTTTGATTGGCTAACACAGACATACAGAGAAAGTGGCACAGAGATAGTCATGTAGGCATCTTCGTGAAATACATTGCACAGTCACATGATTTATTGGTAACCAAAATATATAGTACAAGTTTAAGTTAGAAAGTAATATAAAATGTAGGCTACAATGCGCAGAAGGAGTCTCTACTGCTGTGGTACGACGCCGGGCCTCACACAGGTACAGCCCACCGAGATCACCTCGGTCCCCAGTCTGAAGTTGTACTGGTTCTTCCTCATCCTCCCTGCTTTCTTACTGCGCCTTTTCCTTGGGACTCTGGAGTGGGATGGGGGAATTAGAGAGGGCTGAATGTACAGTGCCAGTTGAAGACACACTTGCAGATGCGAAATTTATTAAAGCTATAGTGTGTAGTTTCCCCCACCCCCATGAGGAATTCTAAGTAATGACAACAAATTTCACAAAATACCTCCTATAGTTGCTAGTAGCGGTCACAGCGCAAGCCATAAAACCGAGGGTACTTTCCCCCATTTCTAAACTGTCCTAAAGGCGGAAGAAATGCCAAAAATTTAAAAGAATCCCACTTACCCCCAGGAAAACAGTGAAAAAATACCTAATTGTGTACTTGTAATACACATTAAAAACCCAGAAATAAAAAAAAACATATTTTTTAACTGTTGTGCCTCTAACTTCAATTTAGAATAACTGGACAGGAAATGCATCAGATTAAGAGAGAATTGCTTTCCAAATTACATTTCCCTTTAATTGCCCACCCTTGAACTTCTCATTGCAGTACTGTGTAACTTGCACTAGAAACAAAAGGCTGCTGTGTTTTACCTGTGGAGGACCAGGACCTGGTAGTAGATGGGTTTGGCCTCCAGGGCTGCATCCTCTCCCCCCCCCTGCAGGCTCAGACAGCCAGAGGTCAGGCACTGAGCGTGAGAGATCCGCCGAGGCAACCGCGATTCCACACACGAGTCTCTGGAGACAGACCAAAGACACATTTCGAATTGGGATTCCAGGCTTTAAAAGTTCAAACCCGAGAACTGAATCACCAAACACGTCAGACTTGTGGTTTCTGGGCACCAACGGGCGTGAAGCGATGAAGGAAACATTAAAGCGCCCTCAGACGTAGAACTCTTAGAGCATCCACTCAGGTTTTTTTTAACCCTTTGAGAACGAGGTTCCTTAAAAAGCGATATTACAAAATGTCATTGCAGACATGTATCTATGTTTCTGATATATTACAGTACTTTGTGAACCTGAGACTTTGGTAAACTCATGTCGAACACCGCAACTATTCACACAGCAAGTCATGAGTTAAGGTTTGTTTTCAAAAGATGTTTGAGGAACCTCAGACCTCGGGGGTTAATAGGTTGGTGTAAGAGGTGTGTACACTGGTACTAGCGGAGAAAAAATGCCTAAAGCGTCCAAATAATTCGGGGACAAAACTTGGGCAAAAAAGTGGGAAGAGCATTGAAAAGCGACAAAAATGGGTTGAAAAATTACACACACAAAAAGTGAAACAAAGGAAGCATTTTAAAAAGTGACAAAAGCAGGTGAAAATAATCATTAATTCATTGATCCCCAGTGGGGAAATGACAGTTTACTCTGTGTTTTGTTAGTAATTACTACACACAGGCCTGGATTACACATGCACAGGGTCCATTCATGCACTAATGGGGAGATATCAGAGTGGGGGGGCTGCCAGTACTGGACCAACACCCTGAGTGGTTGGGGGAGTACAGTGCCTTGCTCAAGAGCCCCTGGCAGTGCCTGACCTGTACGTCCACGGTGACAGAGACATGTTGGCGATGTTCGAGGCCGACGTGCTGGCAGTCTGAGGCTGCACCGACGGATCCAGGATTAGTCTCACCGTCTGGCCCTTCAGTCTGCTTCCCTGACCCAGCTTCAGGGAAACCGCATTGTCTTTCCTGGTGGCGTGCAACAGCGGGACCAGACCCAGCACCAACAAAGCTTTCAAACCCTGAACAGGAGAACAGGAGGAAGGGCTTTCATCGCCTGTAAGACATGATCTACCATACTGACAGCAGCTGGAGAGCCTGGATTCCTGTTTTATTGATCAACGTGTAAATTAGGGACGTCCCAATCAGATCGGAAAGTATAGGATTGGAGTCGATATGGGCATTTATTAACTGATTGGGGATCCGCAGATCACCTCACTCTAATAATTTACAACAGTCGATTCTAAACCATTCTAGGTAGAAGTTAATTTAATATACGGGTTTTACAAAAAATACTAAATGCTAAGTTAACTGTATCGAGCTGAAGACATATGTTAGTCACTTTTATTGAGTTAGTTGTTATTGTAAACCCACAAAAAGTTTATAATCTAGGCAGTGCCAGTATCAGATCGGGACATCCCTGATGGGAATGCTTGGGTTTATGGATAAGGGATGGAGAGATACACCTGACTTACAATTCGACAGGATTCACTATTTTGAGGTAATGATACGCTTTTCAAATAAAAGTAATAATATTCCTAAATATCGAGTTAATTTGCATAAACTGTGCAAGCCACAGATTATCAAAAGTGCAACTGGTTACGTTCACACTTGGCTTCTTTTTTGACAAGCAAAAAGTTGACTATGTAGTTCCAAAATTAATGTCTGGCAGCATTTTGATTCCATAAAGCAGCCAAGAGTGTCCTTTGTTGCTATAACAACAGCTACTGCTACAGTATCCTAGAGCGCTACGTGGAGCAGTTAAATAAATCCACAGTGAAAACACCTTGAAATGTGAAATTTCCCCTTAAAACTGTTTTTCATTCAGAACAAAAGACAAAAGACAATCAGTTCTCTCATTTACATTTTCTTCTGTGATCGTTTCGCTTGTGATTCAAAATTCAATGAATTGCGTGGCCCTAACATACATTAACACATTGACTTTTCACACTGATATTGACTTTATAATTTGCTTTGTGAATGTCCTAAAATGTATGTCGTTGCAATTTTACGAATGTTTGTTACATGGACTGACAGTTTGGCGTGTGTGTGTGTGTGTGCATATGTGTGTAGGTGTTGACATTGACCAAACATTGGTCTGGTAATTATTTTTTTTAACATCTATAGTCAATTCTACTTGCATTGAGCTAAACCTGTATGTACTATTATAATTCTTCTATCTTTTTGGGTGTGACATTGTACGGCCTGTCCAGGGACAGCAGATGTAAAATAGCCCTTTTTTAAAATTCTGGCACATTACATTTTATGAGTATTATTAGTGTGCATTGTCCATGTTAAATAAACCTGAAAATAAAAATGAATAAATAAATAAAATGTGAAGTGCTTAAATTATTTTCAGTACATGTCCCATTATGTCACATGAAAGTGAGTGTGTCATGTTCGTGGAGAAGGTTGAAGAACTCACCAGCAGCATGATGTCGCCTGCAGAGAACAGCTGTGCCAGTGAAGCGCTCTGTGCTGTCGCTCGTGGTCGCTCTACCTTCCCCCTGTGTTTATATGCAGGCAGACTGGGTTGGTGTGTGTGGCAAGATCGCCGCTGTGTTTCCGCTCTGACTGTAACTGATTTTATCTGTTGATAAGATAACGCTTTGTTTCACATGTTTTACATCTCCATCACTTTTTTCTTTTTTACCTACATTATTTTCTAGTATATGCCAACATACATCTCAATCAGGGTCTAAAATCAGCACTGTGTACTACAAATGCTGGTAAAACAAAAAGGAAGTGGCTAGTAGATTTGCTTCACTTACCAGCCCCCCAAAAAAACTGTGAAAAAGCTGAACATTCACTAGCCATGTGGACAAAAAAGTTCATTTTTGGACCCTGATTTCAATATATAATATGTAGAAAAATAACAAACACCAAGGGTTGTGGTGAGGTGCGGCTCACTGGAGGTAGAAATAATCCATACGCTCCGCATGCATATCTCAGAGTAAATGGAGATTAAGGAGGATAACCCCTTGAGATGAAGCATCTCGTCTTCAAGGGTGTCCTTGAGACAAAAGACAAAGACAATACAGCACATGTACACTCACACTCGCCAAAGCTGTCCCTCATCCCCCCCACCCCACCTGGCCCACCAACTCCTTGGAAATGAATCTGTGTATAAACTTATTGCAGAATTAAAAGGCATGACAACATTTAGCCCATACACACACAAACATACATACACACACACACACACACAAACACACACAAACACATACATACATACATACATACATACGGACATAGATACACACATAAACAAACACAAACATGCACACATATGTACATACATATACATACATATACATACATACAAGCATGCATGCATGCATACATGCATACACAAACACACACACACACAGACACACACATACATACATACAGACATACACACACATACATGCATACATACAAACATACTTTACAGTAAATGACAACAGCTCATTCTCATCCTTTTCTACCTTTTAACATTGTATTTTTTAGCTTGACCTCACTTTGAACTGTCGCTCAGCGTATGCATAAAGCAATAATAAGTGTGATGAGCCATGTGACACCTTCGTAGGGCTCATCCTGTCAAAAAGGTGTGAAAACGTACTTTCACCCGTGGACCTTTTTGATGTGGCCGTGAGAAAACAAGCACGCTACATCTTACTTTTATGGCAACAAAAAAAACTGAAATATATACATAAAAGCACTGCTGTAAAAATCTGCAAAACAAACAGGATCCTTTTCTTTCAGGAACCAAAGAGGGATTTCTGTCAAGCCAAACCAAAGTAGGACACACAATCAGAGGTTTCTCAACTTTATACACATTTTAAATATGGAACCCTGGGGTTGTCAGCCGACACCAGGCAACAACAGAATACACACCACGCTGGAAACAAGCTGCGTTGGTCCTCTGAGGACAACCCTCCTACTCAAAAAGCAATATTACAAAATGTCAATTTAGACATTTATTGACTATTTTAAGACTTTGGTAAATTCATTTCTAACACCATGACAATAGAACACACATAAGTTAAGGTTTGTTTTCAAAAAGAGATTTGAGGAATATCAACAAGCCAACATCAACGTGCATTTTTTTAATGTTACTTATTTATTTTATTGTTTTCTTTGTTCAAATGTATGCTATTATGCGTTTTGCTTCATTGTTTTCTCATGTAGTTGATGACTAGTCTCATATGCACGTACATTTGTGAACATACGACCCATCAATGTATAATCAAACCTCATCTACTGAAAGTTATGTACATCAATAAAGAAAAAAAGGTTTGTTCATAACATCTGGCTCAGATATCAGTTTGAAACAGGCCTGCAGGTTGGACCTGGGACCCATCCGAGGTATACTGTCCCTTTAAGTACCCACCAGAGTCTCGTCATTGTGAAAAACCTGAGCCTTGATTTGTTTATCCGAGTCATTTAGTCCCCAGTAGCTACTCCTACACACTGCCAACCCGGTTTAAACGATGTAGGTCAAGGGACGGCTGATGACAGTTCTGGTAATGGATCAGCATAAAGTACTGATTTCATCGGAGGATTGGTTTCAGAGCTCAATACTCAAACACTTTGAGACCATTAAGCCCTGCTGTTAATTGTACCATAAATACGTTTTTCCTCACCACTGTTGCACTAAATGCTTGCTCTCAGGGGAATTGATGGGTCATTGTAAATTATAGCGTGTGGTCTAGACTTATTCTATCTGTAAAGTGTCCTGATATAACTCTTGTTATGATTTGACACTATAAACAAAATAGAATTGAATTGATTTGAATGATTGCTCTGATGAGCAGGTGGCACCCTGTATGGCAGTCGTCTGCACTGGCTTGTGGTGTGTCACAATCAGTTATAGAGTATTGTTACTCTTACATGCATACATACATACATATAGACATACATACATGGATATATACAAGTATATACATAAAGACATACATACACACATATATACATACATGCATGCATACATACATACATACATACATACATACACACATGCATGCATGCATACTTACACACATATAGACATACATACATGGATATATACAAATATATACATAAAGACATACATACATGGATATATACAAATATATACATAAAGACATACATACACACATATATACATACATGCATGCATACATACATACATACATACATACACACATGCATACATGCATACTTACACACATATAGACATACATACATACATACATACATACATACGCACATGCATGCGTGCGTGCATGTACATGTTGCATGTTCATAGACATACATATATGTTGGGATGCGGGGGGGATTGTGTCTATGTGTGTTTTATGGCATTGACTGTCCTGTTATGAATGCTTTCTGTTTTTTCTGTAATGAGCACAGTGCACCAGTTTCCTTGCACAGCGACTTACTGGCATGGCAGTGAAGTAAGCATCTTAAATGTGATTTGGCCTCCTGATGTCTCACAGCAGACAGGACATGCAACAGAGATGGCAAAAATATCTTCTCTGGATAAAAGTGAATGGACTGTTCTGGAGGAAAATCAAAAGATAATATTTGTGTTTGTTACAGTGATCATTTTTGTTTAGCCATGGAGCGAAATACTTCACTTTCATCTAAACGATCAATAACACATCGCGGCACACAGTGATAATGTTGCATAATGCAAGAAATAAAAAGGGAGAGAAAACAAAGCACACAACACGGAATATGAAGACAGAGAGATGGTAGCTCCTCAGAGAAGACAATTAAAATGTCAAATGTGATGAGAATATCGGGGGTGCAGTGATTGTTCAGAGAATCTTCCGTGATAAAGCTTCACATATGAGTCATTTGGCTCAGATTGATGGGAGTGTTTTATTTTGTAATAGAGGTAATAGACTATAACCGTAGTTAATGCTTCTTTAAGTTAGATAAACTGACAGCGGGACAGAAAAACACTTCCGCTGCACCGTGTTCTTCCTTTCTTCCTCAGATGCATATCTAAGTGTAACAACGATGAGTTGGCAACCATCTGCTAAACCAAAATTACAACAAAGTTCCCCTCTGGAGGAAATGCATGGGAGGATCAAACATCCACCACACTTTTTCAGGGCATGTGGTCTGTTTCTGTGGAAGTAGTACTACGGGACGGGGGAGCTGCCTCGGATCAGGTCTCTCTTCACTAATGTACTGCTCTGATTTTGTAATTCGGGGATCCCATGACAAATAGTAGTTAGGTATGTACCTGTGGCTCGTACTAATGCTCTGAGAAACTATTAGGGAGAGAAGTAGGGACAAGGTACATTTAAACAGCTGCAGCTAGGAACTACTGTCTGTTTGTCCCTTAGCAACCCACCGGACTGTGTCTGGATTTTGCAACTCCGTTTGTAGTTTAGAGAGACCATTTGAAAGCGGAGGTTTTAGGTATGGAAGAGGATTAGGGCCAATGTGAAAACATGATGCAGAGGTCTAGGGTTCGAGTCCGACCTGTGACGATTTCCTCCATGTCTTCCCCCTCTCCCTCTCTCTCCCCTATCTCACCCAACTGTCCTGTCAAATAAAGGCGGAAACGCCCCAAAAAAATCTAAAAAATAGTCCTGTTTTTGGCTATGTTGACATTTAAACCCTTCGAATATATTTCGCTGCGTCTCCATTTACGTTCCCGCGGCTGTGGCGTTTCAGAGGCCAGAGTCAGGCTGGACTCCTGTTTCAGGCCTTGTGCTTAGCTAAGCTACCCAGGCGCTTTCTGTAGCATTACATATGCCAGACAAATATGAAAGTGCTTTCTTTTTCAAAACTATACTAACCTGCAAATTGTCTAGAAAGTATGTTTCAAAAAAATGAACTCTTGGTTTAAGATAGACGAGGCAAAATGAGCTAAATGCTAGCCAACAGCTAACAGCTAGTACCTCCTGTATCCCAGGTTTGAAAGAAAAAGTAAAAGTAACCTTGGCCTTAGCTGACGAGGTAGATGCGAGAAAGGTGCGGGCTGCAGCCTTTGATACCATTTGTGAAATGAGTCACCCGTGGGTGTCGAGAGCTCGAGGCCTATGGCCTGGATGACGCTGGCAGCAGTCACTCGCTTCAGGTCAGGTATGACATGAGCCATCCTGGGCCGTATCTGCTGACTGATCAGAGCTGCCGTTAGGTTGTGGAGTGGGGGTGCAATGCTGTGGACCTGAAATATAATCCTGCTGGGGAAGTATTAATTCAGAGTAAAGAGGTGTGAGCGGGGGAAGAACTTAGTGGCACCTGCTTCCCACACGAAGCAACATCTAGGTTGCAAATAAAATGCTTCTTGGAAACACACTCAGCTCTTCTGGGAAATCCCGAAGTTCCCCAGCACCTCAGACCACTTTACCAGCGAAATGAACTCACTAAAGAAAGCTCAGCCGGGGTCAGCGCTGCGCTGAACAAGCACAGATTTATTGAGATCGTTTACTTAGAAGTACTAATTCCACACTGTAAAAAATACTGTTAGAAGTAAAAGTCCTGCATTGAAAATGGTACTTAAGCAAAAGTATCAAGAGGAAAAGGGACTCAAATATTAAAAGTAAAAATCCTCCCAATCCTCCCATTTTTTGATGGTCTAATCGTTTGAATGGTTTTTTTGGGTTACATGTGGATAGATGGAAAAGAAAAACGTGTATGTGTGTGTATATACGCATGCAGGTAGATATACTGTACATGAATACATACAAGTGAAGCAACAAATTGTAATTTAGTTTGAAAAGAAAAAGGTTCTTCCTTTTTCTCTAACAAGGGAATTCCTTAGAAGAAGTTAACAAAACTTTTTTTTTTTTTTTTAAACGTTCAAAATAAAATAATGGTATAGTTATAGACGATACATGTGCAGAAATCTTAATTTTGTATGTAACTAACGCTGTCAGATGATTGTAAGTTCTACTTTTTCCTCCTACAAAGTACTTGAGTAAATGTACTTAGTTACATTCCGAGTAAATGTACTTAGTTACATTCCACCACTGCATTAGGTCTGCAGTACTTTCCCCAGATATATACATGTACAGGAATAGCACGTTGATTCATTTAAGAGACCGAATTGTGTCCCATTACTTTATTTTTTAATACACAGCTACAGTTATAACTTCAAAACTTCTCTTCAACTATTTACAAATCCAGACATCAGAAGTGTTGTAAACTTACCATAATCATATCATATTTATTATAGTGGAGCAACGTGCCGTAGGTACCCTTGCTAAATGGAACAATCTGCAGCACAGTGGATTCAATTCAAATAACTCCCGGTGCATTGTGGGTGGAATTACAGAATAGGGATGTAGAGGGTGTATGAATACAAACAGAAGAAATACATAAATGTATATGCAAATATTATCACTTTCTTTAGACAGTCCATGTTATCCATTTTAGCCAGCGTCGTCATCCCCCCCCCGATGAGAAAGATGATGTCATTAACCACCATGACCGGCATCGTCCCCCCTCCCCCTCAGATGAGGAAGATGATGTCATCGGCCACCATGACCTGGTTGTCGTCCTGCATGCGGGCCAACGCGGCGCGGACCTCGGGCTCGGCGAAGCGCTTCTCGCGCTCCTTGTTGATGTCGTCCATCAGCGTCTTCATCTTGACAGACTGGGCGTGAGCGGACTGGAACACGGCGAACAGCGACGACTTGAACTCCTTT
>NC_048424.1:22404478-22406269 GCF_013103735.1 Etheostoma cragini
ATCTTACATTTCACAGGATTACAGCTGCCGGCGCTGCTGTAGCAGGTAGTAGCAGTGACCACCAACAAATCTCTTATTATGGTGAGCACTTGCACATCTGACCATGTCAAGCAGTTTGAATCCATAACCCACCTCTCCGCAGAGAGCTCAGAGTCTTTGGCCTGGGAAGTGGCATCCATGGGCTCCTCGTCATCCCGCACGGGCTTGGCTGGTTTCGGGGTGCCGGCCTGAACTACAGGGCAGAGAGACCAACGTGAGAAACTAACCTAGGGTGGTGGCTTTTGAATTGTCATCACCAGATGAACAGGATAAGATCTTTTGTTTTTAGATGAAAGAAAATAGGAGTAAAAAAAAAATATTTGTAATATTTAAATATTTGTAATCATATCTTAAAAATCTGTCCGGCTCTAGTTTAAAGTATGGGTGAAAAATAAAATTTAAAAAAAGGGACAAACAACTGGCGGAAAAAGCAGCTGTCCATAAGCGAGGATGAGTGTTGACTTGTGTCTGGTGGGAGTCATCAGGAAAGTGAAAGGAGACGGCAGCGGTGTGGGAAGGAGGATCTGCTTACTCTCGGGGACATTCTGCTCCTCGCTGAAGTCATACGGGCTGTAGGGGTCGCTGCCCTGAGAGCCCAGACGTCCCCTGCAGGACACACACACACACACACACACACACACACGGACACGTTAGGGACGCTCCCCATGCAGCAAGAGCTTTTCTTCTAGTACTAGAACTAGTATTCAGATCCTTGACTTAGGTAAAAAGTATTGATCCCACACTGTAAAAATACTGTTACAAGTGAAAGTCTTGCATTGAAAATGTTAAGTATTCAAGTATCATCAAAATATGTACTGAAAGTAAAAGTATTCAATGGGGCAACAGGTTGTGTGTTCAGTGGGCTGATCATGTCAGCTGGACTTGTAGGTTTATAAACCGTTGGATAGTTTAATTTATAATAAAACATCTTATTTTATAATCTACATCCGTTTTGTATGGAAGAGGATTAGGGCCAAATGTGAAAAAATGTATTTGAGTTCAGAGTAAAAAATGTCAGAATTCTGCCACTTTAAGTCCAATTTCTTTTTTCGGAGAAGTCTTTTTTTTATATTTATAAAATCGTTCTTTAATCTCACAACTCAATGCATTTTTTCACACGTGGCCCTGATCCTCTGCCGTAGTTTTGTGTTTTAAAAATCTTAAATAGTATATTAACTGAAGATGTCATGGAGTAAAAGTAGAAGACTTCTCTCTGAAATGTAAAAGTCGAAAGTAGCATGAGTAGACAAGTAAAGTACAAGTAGCTCAAATTTGTACTTAACTACATTACGTAAGTAAATGTACCTAGGTCCATTCCCCCACTGTGTACCACTGTGTACCAGTATGTACCACTGTGTACCAGTATGTACCACTAGGTGCTTACCGCTTCTTGGAGGTTTTCTGGGACCGCTGAGTGGACTCCTCCTCTTCCTCCTCTGAAGCAGAGTCGCGCTGCTGTCTCGACCGTTTCTTCTCTTTCTCCAGAACCTGCAGAGGAAACCAGACCAGCCCCGTGTGAGCTTCATCCACATCGTTACCGCAGAGACACTTACCCAGAAACCTCGTTCCTCCTTCAGCAGGACAGACCTTTTTAAAGTAGGCGAACTGGACGAGCTCCACGGCCACCTCCGAGTCCTCCAGCTCCACGGCTTTGCTCATGCGGGCCTTGGCGTGTGCGGTGGACAGGCGGATCAGCGTCTCCAGCGTACGGGCTGTCACTGGAGAGGTCTTGGGGGGGGGGGGGGGGGGGGG
>NC_048424.1:22406363-22414648 GCF_013103735.1 Etheostoma cragini
GGGGGGGGGGGGGAACAGGGTCAGAGCACGCTGATACGGTCCTACTGTACAACACATCTCCACTTCCTTTGATTTCACCCTGCAGCTCGGGATGGAAACCTTTAAGTGTTTCTATCCTGCTTCCGTTATAAATCTACGGGGACCAATCACAAACTGGCTCATCTACCTGTCGCGCCATTGGCTGGTTTAACACGATGACGATAGAGAGGCGATGGCAAGCAGCTTCTTGTTTACATTCAACAGGGATCTCCAACCCGTGGATGCCGCTGGTGTTTTAAAAGAATTCAAAGGCAACGGGACAGAAACCGGCCCTGGGACAAGTCCTACAAAAGGAGGATGTGTTTGCTACCGACCGGCTTTGGTAAAAGCCGAATTTACCAGCGAGCCCCACTGGTAGCCAAAGGAAAGGAGCAAAGCCCGTCACCCTGATTGGTTGAAGGACTAGCCAATTGCGTACAGAGTCATTTGAACTATGCCCGTTGGTCACGCCTCCCAGACTCCCCAGACTAATGTTCAATCCTGAAAGACTGAGCTTGGTCTGGTGAGAGCCAGACTAGGCGGTGCCATATTGTAATTTTGGATTCTCAGGCTGTGCAGGATCGATCAGGCTGTGGTTTGGAAGTCCCGCCCATACCTGACCAATCACAACTGTCAATCATGAAAGGTTCACCCAGTTTGCGTAGCATATAGAGGTTTATAAGTGTACTGCACCCAGCCACCAGGGGGCGGTCAGGATGTTCTGGCTTCCCTAACACAGTCTAAACATAAAAAAGGCCTGGCCCTGACACAGCAACACCAGCACTTTGTAGTGTGTGTGTGTGTGTGTGTGTGAAGGCCATTTGTGTGACATGTACTAATGATAAACAGAGGTGTATATAATGCAATTAATTACGGATTAATTCTATTTGGATTCTTCAGTTCCAGTGAGTGTGTGTGTGTGTGTGTGTGTTTGTGTGTGTGTGTGTTCCTGCTCACCCGGGCGATGTCGACACCCATCTGCTCCTGGCTCCTGAGCCGCGAGTACTCTTCCGCGATGTGATTGGCTGCCTCCTCTGTCAGCACGGGTGTCACAGCCTTGGCGATGTGGATGTACTTCCTCATGAACTCCTTACTCACAATCTTATCCCTGAAAGAAAGAAGGGGAACACAGTTTGTACCCGCCCTTTCTCCCCCCCCCCCCCCCCCCCCCCCCCCCAGATGTGGCCGAGGCAGACGCTGCGTGCGTACTTCTTCTTGCGGCTTCCGTGCAGCATGTTGTTGTGTTTCTCGTAGATGTGCATCTCCTCGCGCTCCTCGGCTATCACGTCGGGGTCTTCCGTGGCCAGGACGTCTACGGTGCCGCCCATAGGCATGGCTAGGAACAAACCAGCAAATATACAACTTTAGATATTTTATATATTGATATTGACCTCTTTCAATAAAAAAAAAAATGATTAATCGATATCAAAGTAGTTGGCAGTTCCATTTTGTTGTTGACAACTTATCATTTTCAGGTCTAAAACAAATACTGAGGTCTCACAGAGAACCCAGGGAACCAGTACCTGCTCCCTCCTGCTCGCGGGGGTCGCGGTAGCGGTGCATCCGCAGCACGTGATCGGCGATCTCGCGGTCGTGCTCGGCGTCCATCTGATCCAGCACGATGAACAGGAGGTCAAAACGGGACAGCAGGGAGTCCTGGAGGCCGATGTTCTCCATGGGGGTTTTATACTGGTCGTACTGCAAAAAGAGACACAGCAGGGTTAACAAGAGAAGAACAACCAGGCAATTTTGGGGGCGGGGGGCGTCATTCAAACGGCCCTGTTGTGCTGCACGGCTTTCTACGGATTCAGAATATCTAGACCAGGTCCTCACCCTGCCGTAGACGGGGTTGGCAGCCGCCAGCACTGAGCAGCGGGCGTTGAGCCGGGCGTGGATGCCAGCCTTGGCGATGGTGACGCGCCCCTGCTCCATCACCTCGTGGATGGCCGTGCGGTCCATGTCGGACATTTTGTCGAACTCGTCGATGCACACCACGCCGCGGTCGGCCAGCACCATGGCCCCCGCCTCCAGGCGCCGCTCGCCTTTGGGGGAAGAAAGTAACTGCCAGGTGAGCGGTGGTAAATAGCAGAAATGTTTGTGTGTGCAGATGTTTCCACGCCTGCCGTACCGGTCTCCTGGTCAGTGGTGACTGCAGCGGTCAGACCCACGCCGGAGGAGCCTCGGCCCGTGGTGGCGATGGCCCGCGGCGCTGTGTGGAGCACGTAGCGCAGCAGCTGGGACTTTGCCACCGATGGATCACCTGGGAAACAGATTGGCTGACATTAACCCCTAACAAGGTTGTAAAGACTGATAGATGAATTAATTGACTTCAATTATTAGCCAATTATTTTAAATAATCAATTAATTGTTTTGTGTCTAAATGACTGATGGGAACAACAATCTGTGACATTGGTCCAGTGTTAGGAGAGGTCGCTGCAGTCAGCGGCGGCAAAACAAGCTACAAGGACAATTGTCCAGCTTATAACCTTGACTAAAGTGCTCGTTTTGCCACTGACAGACTCAGATTTATATTCTAAGTGTGAGACAACATAATGGAAAGGATCCCGTCAGAGAGTCCTTTTTAAAACCTCAGAGGCCTTTCTGTTTAACCACAAACAGCTCAGTGGTCCCTAGCACTAAACTCACCAGACTCCATTAAAAAAAACTGACAACTTGCAGACCAAACAACTAATCGATGAATTAATCAACGATATCAAAAAGAATCAGTTTCCTTCCTGCAGCCACTTTCTCCCGAACAAATCTTAGCTATTACGGCAGACAGCCATTAGTCCAGGATGGGAAAAGCTTCGTTAACTTAGCAGGAAAAAGGCTGCGTCCGTACCGATGAGCAGGATGTTGATGTCTCCTCTGATGCGCGAGCCGTTATCCAGAACCTTCTCGGCGCCGCCCAGCAACATGCACAGGATGGCCTTCTTTATGTACTCATGGCCGTGGATGCTGGGAGCCAGGGAGCGGGACAGCTGATCAAACACATCCTGGGTGAAAACGGGAAAAAGGGACAATTCATTTTCTCATGTGTTTAAAAGTGAGATCTCTTCCATGAGCCGGAGCAGCTGTGAGCGACGGGCAGAAACACGGACGCCTCACCATGGAGCGAGTCTGGCTGAAGTTCCTGATTTTGGCTATATCGTCCGCCGAGAAGTTGGGGGACACTTCCTTACTCATTTGCTTGACGTGGCAAGCTATCATGATGGTCCTGCAAAGAAGAAGGGTGGACATTTATTAATAAAGAACAAAGGTGACACTACACTATGGTGACACTGCACTATTGGTGCTTCTCTCGTCGCTTATATTGCCTCCTCGACTCCTCCACTTATGCTTGTACAGTATGTAGCTGCTGGGCCATGTTAGCTTTACTATCCGTTTGTCTGCTTCAATTGTTAACTTTTTATAGTGTGATTTCTAAAACCCTAACCAGGGACAAGGACGCAAAGTCCAATCGATCGTACTTAAGACGGAACATATGCCTTTATGTATTGTTGCTGACAAATAAACTGATAAAATAATTCAGATGTTTTCAGTTGTTTAGGAAATCAGACACTGGTGTGTGCTGGGCAGAAGGTCAAATATTTCTAAGGGGGAACATTCTCGGAGAAAAACAAAAGGTTTGAGAGGTCATCGCATCGGACCTGAACGTGCCAGAGGTGAAGCCTCCCTTCTTGCCGGGCAGGCAGCGGTACGTGCCGATGACCTGCACCCGGTCCCCCGGTTTGACCACGTCCACCAGGTCGTTGTCCAGGATGATGTCCACCGAGCGGGGCAGCTGGCCGGCGGGCGCCTTCTCCGGCATCTCCTGCACCGTGATGGTCTGGTGGTCCTTGTAGACGGAGAGACCAAACTCCGTCTCCAGGGGGTTGTTCTCCTCGTCCTGGAGAGACAGGCACAAACACACGGAGTAAAGGGACAATCAAAGAATCCTCATGGAGATTGGATGGTGCAATGCAAAGATCTTTATTCAATAGAAAGATATTCTGCAGAACATGACTGCCCTTCAGCATGCGGCGCGTTCATCCTCAGCCACAAAACAGATCAACACTTCTCATTGGGAACAAGCAACATCCCCATTACAGAAGTAATGGAGCGGTTAGTGAGGTCAGTCTCTAAACTTTTTTTTTTTTGGTTGCCGTTACCCACTTCGTCACTGTGTAAACATTACTGATGAGTATTCATCAAAACTCTGTTTCCTGGAAGCACCATTGGTGTTATTTCAGTTAGCCTAATAGCTGGTTTGATTTGCATTGAGACATGATCTTCTGGAAAGTTCCCCATGCCGATCTTTATGTATGATGAAGAGTATGTGTAAAAAATGTTTTCCCATGAGTCATATGAACAGAACATGGGACAATAGAGTCCAGGCTGAATGATACCAGGTTACCCTTTAAAAACACAACTTGGTAGTGCAAAGTTAGAACTAGCAAGTTAAAAAACTGTCTAGCCAATGTGTCAGTTAGCATGCTGGCCTCGTTTTGTTTGAAGATACTTTTAGATAAGATAAGATAATTTGTTTATTAGTCCCCAATGGGGAAATTACTGCACTACACTCTGTGTACACACTTTTTGTTAGTACTCACACACAGGCCTGAAATACACACACACGCTCAGGACCTATACATGCACTATACATGGAGAGATGTCAGAGTGAGTGGGCTGCCAGCTGAACCAGCGCCCTGAGCGGTCGGGGGGGTACGGTGCCTTGCTCAAGAGCACCTAGCAGTGCCCAGGAGGTGAACTGGCATCTCTCCAGCCACCAATCCACGCTCCCAACTTTTTGGGTCCATTCGGGGATTTGAACCAGTGACCCTTTGGTTCCCAACCCAACTCCCTATGGACTGAGCTACTGCCACCCCCTTTGAACATCAACAAGAAGTAACGTCCCCCAACATCGCTTGGAGCTCCTCTAAGAAGCTGAAGTGGCTAAATGAAAGCTGGGGCCGCTCCGGGCGGGGTTACCTTGGTGGGGTAGATGGCGCTGGAGGGGAAGGCGTCCAGCGACGTCATGTCCGTGTACTTCCTCTCCATCGTTTTCTTGGTGGCCGGGCAGTAGTGGACGCTGCGCACTACTTTAGGACGCACAAGAGAACCTGGAGAAGAATGGAAGGGCGTAATTACGGGGTTTACCTCCACAGATAAAGATTAGTCCCCCCCAAGAGGTTTTTAGCGCCAAAATGTCCCATTTGCAGCCTCCCGCTGTAAAACTAGCTTAACTGTATGATAAAGACTATGTGAGACTTTCTAATCAATCCGGGGTCCCATGCATGCCGATCCCTAGCAGGGGCTCCTTACTGCACTATACTAGAAGTTTTCACCATAAATTGGTGCCTAAAAATGGATCAGAACGCAGGGAATGAAAGTTGGACCCCCCTACGCATTTGTCCCACCACAAGGACCACTCAGAGCCAGAAAACACATGTAATTATATAAAGGTTATTACCTGGATAGGGAAACATTTTGAAAACAAAGGCAGTCAAAGCAGAGCCCCGAGACGGGGGAGGTAAACAATGACTCACACTTGGTGATGATGCCCTCCACACACACCATGCTGCCCAGCAGGCGGGAGGTCAGGGTGCGGGGGGTGACGTGCTTGGTGCCGAAGCTGCCCTCCAGGGCGATGAAGAACTCCTCGTACTGCTTGGCGTAGGTGGCGTCCACTGAGGCCACCAGGTCCTTCAGGGCCCGCTGGAACGCCAGCAGCTCCTCGAACGCATTGCTCATCAGTCTGCCAGAGGCAAAGAGAGGCAGGACTCAGGAGAAAGACCTACCAGCCAAATGTAGGGGGGCTGCTAGACCCCACTCAGCAGCGGGGGGGAACAACGTAAAGCTTTTGAAAGGCTTGAGCTAAAATGTCAACGTTCACTACCCATTTCAGCTGGAAGACAAAAAAGTTCACTCTTATTTCACCTCGGCCCCTCAACTAAGCGAAGGCTAAACTCACCTAGCCATCATTTGAGTATTTTGGTAGGCATCGTTTTACAGCGAATGCTGCTGGCGTTAGTACGAGGTACTGACTGATCCTGGTTCAGCTCATAGATGACAAGGCAGCTTTATCTACACAGCACCTTCCAGCAACAGGGCAATCCAACGTGCTTTACATAACAACGTGTTAAAGAGGAAACGTTACAGAGCAGTATGAGAAAATTAACATTAAAGAGCAGTTAAATACAGATAAACATAAAAGCAGATCAGATAGATTTTAGACTGCTGAGGGTGGATGTGCACCTCTATAGGGCCGCTTTATAGGGGGGACTGGGGAATTACAAGACACCCCCCCCCCCCCCACACACACACACACATCAATAAACACTGGGCTTTAGTTTATTACTTTTAAAAGGTTTTCGTCGCTTCTCACAACTTTTAAGCCATAGAAATGGCATGCTCACTGCCACACAGCTCCATGGCCCCCTTCCTTCCTTCCTCCATTCCTTCCTTCCTCCCTCCCTCCATCCATCCCTTCCTCCCTCCATCCCTTCCTTCCTTACTTGGCAGCCCGGGCCTCGTTGCGTCTCCTCAGGTCGTTGATGTTGACGGTGAGCCGAGCTTTGTTCTCACTGATCATGTCCCGGACTTTGCTTTGGTAGACCCCCTGGTCTTGCTGCAGGAAACGGAGAGATGGGCTGTTGTTTTACGGTCTAACGTCAAACACATTAACGCCGTCTTGAAACCGACTCAAATGTTGCATTCGTAGTAATAGTAGTAACGTAGTAGTACTGTGTAGTACTTGCCAAACTGATGGCAGTGAGCTGACAGCAGCTACACTCATCAAACGGACCTTAACGTTAGCTAGCTCTTTGTTGTGGCCGCATGGTTTCTCACTTCATCACACGAAACGGGTCTAACCGGATAAAAGTCTGACTTACGTCGTCGTCCAGGAAGTCCAGGTAGTCCCTCTGAGCCTCTCTCATCGCCAGGTCATCTAAGACGTCGGTTGCCATTATAAACGCTTATTTTTTCTACTTTAAAATCTCGAAATATTACGCACTTAGTTTCGTAGGGTGTCCGCTCTGCTGCCGACAGACTTCACTCTCAAGGGTTTTCGCGCCACTGCGTGCCGGGTGCAAGTAGAGCGTAAGACGCGATTGGTCAACTCGGTAAATTCGTTTTGCATTGGTGGCGGGGAAACGTACAGCTGTCCAATAGAATCCGCCGGGAAACCACATGACCACGCCCCCTCGGAGAACTCGCGCGAAAAGGGAGCAGGAAGGGGCGGGCTGTTAAAAAAGGAGGACAAGATCACCGAGCATTCAGTCTATTTGTCCAGTAGATGGTGACATAAACCAAACAACTTAGATGAAATATAGAAATACATGTAATATACGCTAGTGACAGTTTGTCAAGGTAGAAGTCTTCACATGTAATGTACAAGCTTGAGTTGTCTGATAATGTTAGCTGTGCATCTGTCACAGACATTCTGTATAGTATTTAGATTTTTTTTTACTTTTGGGGATTTTAATGTAGGCTCTTGTGATTACACAGAAAAGTTCAAATCAGCTGCAAATTTGAGTTGATCTTCTTTATTCTCAGCTTATTTAATTAGTGGCCAAAGGACTATTTCCTAATGTTGTATCACTGTCCTCATGATATGTCCAACCCTCATGCTGTCTTCCCGTCAACCATACACTTGTCCTCCAGTTTGGTTTGCATATGTGATACATCTTTTTAGCCAACTTCATAACTCATCGCCACTAGTTGTACACGTCTTTATGGAACTGATGGTGAATAAACATACAATACAATAAAATACAATAATACAATAAATCATACACTTACTATTATAAAACGTCTGAATGCAAAAATTAAAACAGGTTTTAAAATTTAAAAAGAATTAGAAGAGGTTTGTGTGTCAGCTTAGGGGCCCTTGACCTGAAACCGTCTTGGAAACATTCAACTTACACGCCACACCGTAGCCAATTTTACTGTAACATCAGGCCATTTACTTGTGGCAAATCACTTATTAAAATGAATTAATAATTACAGGCTGATCACAATTGTACCATAATATTTACAGCAAGAAATACTTCCCATAAATCTTTGCACTGTTTACAAGTGCAGTCCCAATATCTGACCCATTTTAAAAACGTTTCTAAATCAGAAATGTGGGTTTCCTTCCTGTAAAAACACAAGTTAAATAACTGATCTGTTCACTGTTTTCAGTGAATTTGGGTGTTTTATTTACTTTCATAGCATTTTAGGGAAAAACATTGTAGAACACTGAAAACATTAAACAAATGTAGGGGGGGGGGGGGGGGGGG
>NC_048424.1:22414659-22416663 GCF_013103735.1 Etheostoma cragini
ACAACAAAAATGTCCAAAAGAAATTAGAAAAAATCAACAAAGACATTGTAAAAAGTGAGAAAGAACTTTGGGAAAAGTTAGAAAACGTGACAACAAATGTTGGAGAAAGCTTCAAAAACTCAAAACAAGAACAAAAATATCCCCAAAAATTCACAAAGAACTTTGGAAGTGACTCAGAAAAACTAAAATGTCCACGTGAAGATAACACAAGACTTAAGCACCAATACATGTCTATTATAAGAACATATGTCTATTATGAGAATACAGCTTAGACAGTAATCAACACACACTTTTCTGATCACTTTAACCCCGCCCAGGCTCCTAACTCTCGTGTCAGCTGTGTGTTCCCTCTCCTCCCTGCAGCATGGGACACTGAAGGCGTGTGGACGGTCTTCAGAAGCCTGCTGTAACATAGTGAGGATTGGTTTTCATCTTGCTGAGACTCCAGAGCGACAGGTGTTGTGTTGAGAAGCAGGTGAGAGGAGTTTTCTTCTTCTTAGATCCTACCACCAGAATAACCACAGAGCATGCCTTGCAGTGTTACTTTGGACACATTGCAAATTGATTTGTCAATTGTTCATGTTGACATAAGGTGTGTGCAACGTGTCTTTGTGCATAGGGCTGTCTCCACTGTAGCAGATACTGAACGTACAGTTTCTTTGCCACAAAATCAAGGGAGATGAAAGGTAAATAGCATTTCATTTCTCTTCATTATTTTTCAATGTGTTCAAATGTTCTCCAGGACTGCCTTGCACAAGGTCTGTTTTCATAAGTCCTAAAAAAAAAAAACTTCAACGTGTTTGTCCAAGATCAACTAATTTCAAAACTCCCATTGTAACTTTAAAAATGGAAATACAGTAGATGCCGGCGTTGATAACAACAAGGTATACAGCAGCTGTTTTCAGCAGTCGCCTGTCCTCAGACAGGTGGCTTTATGTGTTGTGTCCTTTAGGTGCTTATTTACCTAGGTGACAGGTGTGTTCACATTCCTCTCTCTGTCTCTGGGTATGTATTACATGAGGACGATTACAGGTTTGACCAAATTCCTGCTTTCCCAGTTTATGAGTTATGGAAAAGAATGTCTGCCTTTTCTAATGCTCTCGAGTTGTGTGTATATGTTTTATTGAAGTGGGGACGGTAAGCTTGTACAAGGTCCCATGAGACAGCAGATGAAAATGAGCTTTAAAAGTGACTGCTCTTTTCTTTTACAGAACCGTGCCAACAAGTCCTTCAAACCATACGACATCGGTCATTTAGTCCTAGCCTCTAATACAACGAGCGTACACCAGCCAAATACTGGTAAAATATGGAAGTGGCTGGTAGATGTACTTCAATCGTTTTTTTTATGTTCTCTAGGCTTGGCTGGTGGACAATAAAAGGGGCTGTTGGTCAAGGCCACACCCCCAGACTCCACCTTACAACTTCAAATACATTATGAGGGGACCACTAAGGTCTATATAAAAGAGACTTCAGATCCAGTATTAGGGACCACTAAGGTCTATATAAAAGAGACTTCAGATACAGTATTAGGGGACTGCTAAGGTCTATATAAAGAGACTTCAGATACAGTATTAGGGGACCGCTAAGGTCTATATAAAAGAGACTTCAGATACAGTATTAGGGACCACTAAGGTCTATATAAAGAGACTTCAGATACAGTATTAGGGACCACTAAGGTCTATGTAAAAGCATCGAAAGAGCACTATGTCATGATGATGACTGTATGTGAATGGACACAGCATGTGTGACGTCATTGGTTTGTGGAGATCTGATATGAGTCATCGAGGTTGCCATAACAACGCAGCTATCCTGCATGTGAAGATGTTAGACAAGAGGGAGAAGTAAGGGAGGAGTGAGGAAGGAGAAAGTGAGGAGTGGGTGAGGAGAGAGTGAGGAGTGGGTGAGGAGAGAGTGAGGAGTGAGGGAGGAGTGAGGAAGGAGAAAGGGAGGAAAGAGGGAGGAGTAAGGAAGGAGAGAGGGAGGAGTGAGAGAGTAGAAATGGGA
>NC_048424.1:22416784-22435106 GCF_013103735.1 Etheostoma cragini
AGGAGAGAGTGAGGAGTGAGGGAGGAGAGCAGGAGGAGAGAGGGAGGAATGAGGGAGGAGACAGGGAGGAATGAGGGACCCCAAAATTTATCTTGCAACCCCCTTGGGGGTCCCGACCCCCAGGTTGGGAACCACTGCCCTAGATAGAGATTGCCATAGCACATTGTTTCCTATTAGGCTATGAATCATTATGATTTCTTTCTTGATAAATAACAGTTTTTAAATATTTATTAAATTCCCCGTGGCACCCTCTTTCATGAAGTAAACTCTCGTTTGCATCTTTTTAAGTTTGTCTCCCACAGGGTGCTCTGTCCAACAGTTCTCTGTCTGTAATTCATCTCCTCTTCCTCTCCTCCACCCATCACCCAGCCATGTCAGGCGACATTCTGCAGCGACTCCACACCTTGACCCTGAGCATCAAGCACAGCAGCCGGCTGCCCCACTTCTCGGACATCATCCCATCCTCCTTTCCTTCCCCCAGCCCCACCATTGTTGCCTCTCAGGTCCCCATTCTGTTCCAAGAGCCCTACATCCTGTCGGGCTACCGTCCCATCCAACAGCACTGGCGCTGCTACCTGTTCAGCCTCTTTCAGAGACATAATGAATCCCTGAACGTGTGGACTCACTTGTTGGCAGGTCCTGTGCTGCTGCTCCGCTGGTGGGCCAACGTAGGCGCCCTGGGGTACACCTTAGACTTAGCCTCCCTACCTCTGAGCCTCTTCCTGGTGTCTTCCCTCACTTATCTGTTCTTCAGTGTGGCAGCTCACCTCTTGCAGTCTCACTCTGAAAATGCACACTACTTCTTCTTCTTCATGGACTATGTAGGTGTAGCTGTGTATCAGTATGGTTGCGCCCTCGGCCATTACTTCTACACATCAGAGCCAGTGTGGAGAGAAAGCTACATCGGGCTGCTGTATCTACCTGGAGCCGCCTTCCTTGGGTGGCTCTCCTGTGTGGGCTGCTGTTTTGCCAAGTCCAGGTATCAGCGCCCATATCCGATGCAGCGTAAAATCTGCCAGCTGATCCCAACCACCCTAGCATACATGCTGGTCATCTCCCCCGTGGTCCATCGACTGTTAACCGTCTCCTGGACTCAGGAGCCCTCCCTGCCCTTCCACGCCCTCCAGATTGCCTCTTTCCTTCTGTCCGCCCTCTTCTTCTCCTGTCCCATCCCTGAGCGCTTCTTCCCGGGGCACTGTGACTTTGTGGGTCAGGGTCACCAGATCTTCCACATGCTCTTGTTCCTATGCACCATGTTCCAGCTGGAGGCTCTGTTCCAGGAATACGCCAGGCGGAGAGATACAGCAGTGGAGGTATTTGGAGAGAGGCAGCTGTGGTGGGCTTGTGTGTCCTTTCCCGCCATGTTCCTTGGTGGCCTCCTGATAGCACTCATCACAATGAGTCACGTGACGAAGCAACTGCAGGGCACGCAAGAAAAAGACGAGTGACAAACGTTGGTAAAGTCAAGGGACAACAGCTCATATGACAGCTAAATATATGTCTGCACAGCACATCCTTTGGGACTCACAGCCACTATAGGATCCCAAAATTACAGAGTTATGTAGTAATTATATCAAATTGTCCAAAATTTGAAGTGTATTGTATTGTGTTATGTAATGTCTTGTAATTTATAATAGCAATAATCAGTACAGAACCTGCGTAACACTTATTTAATATGTCTTCATGAATCTTCAGTAAACGTGATTGGAACATGTTTTTTTTGTTCAATTACATTTTTATTTTAGTTTGTTCTACTGTCATGCCAATAAAGTTAACCCTTGTGTTGTCTTACCATCGACCACACAGCTTTTTGTCATTCTGGGGCAAATGAAAACCTTTTTTCCTCAAGTCATCTTTTTTCTACACTTTTGTGGCTTTTTTGACATTTTGTCAATTTTATTGATTGTATTTTTTCAATTTATTTTTAATTTTTGTTGTTGTTGATTTTTAATCACGTTTTTAAAGTTTTTTGAAGATGTCTCTGTTGATTTGAAAAAAGCATTTTTGTCCCTTTTTTCAACCTACTATCAATTTATTTTTTTCAAATGCAACAAAATCTAATAAAATACCCAAATTTATTTATTATTTATTTTACACTAAAGAACATTGTATGGAACCATCCATGTTGTTTTTGTTTGGACAATTTGTTGAAAGAAACCCACATTTTTGATACGGAAACTTTATGAAATTGTGTCAGATTTGACATGAGGACAACTGGAGGGCTTCTTGAATTTTAAATTGGTATTGGGTTTAAATGACTACCTAATTATTGAAATAAAAAAATTAATTATCTTAAAATGAAAATGTATTTCTGCTCCTAATTTTAGGAAATATGTTAGAATAATAAACACATGCAGTATATTGTAAATATCTGTAGAGAATATGCATTTTCATGCTCTTTTCCTTTGGTTTTGGACACACAGCTTCTCTGAACGTGCTTCTCAAGTTTTATGATCCGTGACATTCCTCTCTCAGGCTCTCAGGCCCACCTGGACTGATAAATCTGGACTATGGTGTTCACCAAAGTGGACTTGCCAGTGGGATGTGGGTGAACAAAGAGACTAGTTTAATACAGTTTGCTTTAATACAGCAGGGGGGATAGACAAATTGTAAGTGTGTGTGTGTGTGTGTGTGTGTGTGTGTGTGTGTGTGTGTGTGTGTGTGTGTGTGTGTGAGGCACACCTGCATAGTTTTTATAAATACCCTCAGGATGTGGTTACTACTGTTTTTTCTCCTCTGTCCCATTAGCATCTTTTTTCATTGAAAAATTAAAATAAATAATCTTGTTCTTTTTATAAATTGAAGGATTTCAAAAGGTTTTGATTGGCAGAAGTGGATGAAGAAGAACTCTCAACACAATATTTAGCTGATTTACAATAGATACCCAGCAAGACTAAGCACTGCAGAACATGTTGACATCAAAAGCATGAGATAACATAAAATAGAATATATAGAGTAAAATGGAAACATTTGCAAATACTGAATATTTAGAACAAGCTATGAATAAATCAAGGCTGTTTAACTGGTTTAGACACTATAATGTATTTTGTTGACCCTGTTTGTCCGTATGGGGGAACCGGGCTGTTCTCAGTGGGCCTGGTTTGGCCTGTTTTTTTGTTATTTGGTAAACATTGTATTTCAGTCATGTTCAGCTGGTCGCCACACCTTGTGTTTGGAACATGTAAACGGATCCTCTGGGAGGAGTGATACTGATGGTCCAGTGTCAGTGTCCGAGTCACAGCTGAGGACTCATTTTAAAGGAACAGTTTTCCCCAAAACAATGAGGTATCATTTAATTCTATTTTCACCACTGCTGATCTCTTGCCAAGAGTTAAAGGAGAAGTTCAAATCTCTCCCTAAACTCAGTTTAGCTAAACCTAAATCTAAAAAACTAAATCTGCTACCCCGTCTTGGCTGCCAGGCAACCGGTGTTATTTCAGTCAGGAGAGACATGTTTATTGAACAGCAGGGTAAAATGTGAAAAGTCTTTGGAGACTTGACTCCATCATCATACTAATAGTTTGTCCATAGGGGTAGAGAACCATCAGACCCCCCAATGGAATCTAGGTGGCGACGAAGGAGCCCGAAGACCAGATCGAAGGAGGCTCAGGACTTGCCAGCTGAAGTGAATGACTGGAGGTGGAAGGGGGGGGGTGGAGGGTTGCACTCTTTGCCTGCAACGACAGCTGATAGCAAAGGGTTGTGACTCTGTGATTGACCTTTGAATTTCCTGGATGATTCTGATTGGTTTAGCAGGAAGGTGAACACCTTCAACAGCTGATTCCATTTATTGATTACTGTAGGAAGGAAGAATTTACACTGAGCTACATTAGTGAGCTTTTATTTGATTTTTTATTGCAAGACAAAACACTAACTCTGTGTGTGTGTGTGTGTGTGTGTGTGTGTGTGTGTGTGTGTGTGTGTGTGTGTGCAGTCTTGGACTAGTCTATTGGGTGGATGGGTGAAAGGGGGGAGGTGATGAACTAAGGAAAACATAAGAAAGAAAGAAAGAAAGAAAGAAAGAAAGAAAGAAAGAAAGAAAGAAAGAAAGAGACAGACAGACAGAAAGAAAGAAAGAAAGAAAGAGAGAAAGAAAGAAAGCCAGACTAGTTGAGTCCCCTTGTTTAATGTGGGCTACAGACAATAGATAGTTAAAATAATAGACAGAGTGTCCAGGCCTGAGAAGTGAAGCCAACATACCTTAAACCTCGAGGGGCAGCTCCACTGGCTGCTGCAAAGAAGTTTGTTACTATAGAAGTCATTCAGAAAACTTGATATATTACCTCAATAAACATTTGAGTTTATGAAACCTGTGGTAGCATTGTTAGATTCATAAACGCTGTTGGCCAACTTTCCTCTGCGGGTTAAACTCACCTAGCATCAGGAAGGTTATTATTTTTTCAATTTGCCCGCATATATAGATCATTTGTTAGCAAGATTCATTCCTGTTTGAGTAAATTGTGCTCTCAGGGTTATGTTACCAATATTTGAAATTGGCTAAGGTTCCCCTGCTGTGAAAACAGAGCAAATCTCATGCAGATGTTCAGAAAGGGAAACAAATGAAAAGGGCTGAGAGCTACAGATTGATCTGATGAGGCTGTTATACAAGTAATAGGCGTGGGTGTTACTTAGTGTCCATGCCATTACTAACAAAGAGGTGTGTGTGTGTGTGTGTGTGTGTGTGTGTGTGTGTGGGGGGGGGGGGGGGGGGATCTTTGAGAGTCTAGGTTGGATATTCAGAACTTGGCTGATTGAGCCAGGTCAACCCTCAAAAAGACACGGGAAAGGGATGTGAGTAGAGTATCACACTGGCTGATGAGGAGCGAATGTGAAATCCAAGTCCGGCAACATGAGGGTGTGCCTCATTCAGTTCAAGATTATGCATCGCTTCTATGGACTCCCTCCAGATTGTTTAGACACACTAAACTGTTGGAAATGTAAGACAGAGGACAGCCACATTCCTCCTGACCCACATGGTCCTGTGATGAGGTCCGGGAATTTTGGACTGGGATATGACAACCTGTGTCGGACTGCAGGGACCCAGGTTCCACTCAGCTCGGATTGTTTGTTCTGGGACAGTGATCTCCACTAGGGGGTCCTAAAAGGTAGCGCAGGGGGGTCACCAAAGAACCTAAAAAATAAAAAAGATTTCCCAAGTTAGAATAAGTCTGAAAATATGAATGTAACATTTTAATAGCAAAGACAAATTGGCCTTTTTGTGAAAAGATCATGATTTACACATTTAAGATAAGCTAAGGGTAGCCATGTTGTTACGCTTAAGGAGTAGCTCGGCTTTCCGGATGTGTGTCAAACATTAAGACATGATGCATGAACAATATCTTATTTTTTCATCCGTTCTGCCCAATTTAATATGCAACTCAATTGTGAACAATACACCGTAGGGGGTCCGTACTCTGTCTCTCTTTCAACTGGGGGGTTCCTGGCCTCAAAGACGCTGAAGACCCCCTGTTCCAGGAGATGGATCAGAGACTAGTTTAATAGTTTAGTTTTAAAGGGCTGGAGGAATGAAGGGGTGCCGTCCATCCAGGACTGGGCGTTTGAAAAGATGTCATCCAAACAATTTGCCAGATTGAATGCCTGCGTTAGAAAATGGGGAAAGGACCTGAGCTTTGTGGAGGGCTCCTAGGAACCCATGGACTGTGGTGAATGATGAATGGGGGTGTTTGGGGGGGGAGGAGGGGATGTGTTCATGTTGTAAATGGTGTGTTTTAGATGCTGTTTAAAAAGATAAACTGCCAATGTGTATGTGTGTTTGTGTGTGTGTAAATCAATGCAGTTCTTCTAACTTACTGTATGCCTCTGCATGGACAAAACATATTTCATAGAAATTATGTTGTGAAAGGAATAGTTACAATTTGGGAAATTCACTCATTCACCTATTTGCAGTGAACTACAGGAGAAGACTCTACTGAAAACCCAACACAAATCAATTTCATGTAAAATAAATAATTTGGCACACTTTTCGAAAAAATGTATAAACACTGTTTAATTGTTTTATTACAGCGTTAATGCAGAACAGCATGGCTAATATGCTTGGCACTGCATGTGGTAATTCCTCTGACTAAGCAGTCCAAGTAAAGACTTCCGGAGTGATGGAGTAGGAAACACAACAGACATTACCACACCTGTAATTTTGCCCCAGTCCTCCTCCCACACACAAAACATATCCTAGACAATGCCGGTGTTTCTTTTATACTGGACACTCCCGCGGTTCACATGCTAACCATTCATCCTAGAGCTCATCACTACAGGGGTCACAGCACCAGTAACATCATCACTCAGTTCCATGACTTAAACCCTGACCTTTTCAAAGTGAGTAGCTGAAATGTGCTCACTTCCATGTGCAGAACTCAAACTGCACTTCTGAAGCCCGGTAATCCAGTTACACTGGCCCTACTCTGCCTCTGAACCCTGCTCTGCGTTAGAACAACGATCCTTTTTGTCTGTAAGACCGCCTCCCTTGGGAGTATGTTTCAGAGGTTTCATCCAGATAGCTGTTAGTAGACCAAGAAGGAGAGACTAATGCCTAATATACACTAGAAGACTCTGAAAAGACATCTAAAGACAATCTGCCATAATCTCACTGAGATTGTCAGTCACAGACTAAAATACTTTACTACCAACACATAAAACTACAATAATATCAAACACGTTGGATTATGTCAAAATGTCAAGACGGGAAAAAGACAGAATCGTACTGAGAGTTTTGACCACTGAAACCAGGATTGAGACTCTAGCGAGACTCTAAGGATCTCATTCCAATTAGGAAGTTTATCTGCCACAGTTAAACCGTTTGAAAAGTCGTTCGGGGTGAGGTTAGCACAAAATGTTTATCTAGTGTCATTTACTGGACTTCATCAGGGCATATCCAACCACTAGCCCATCTTCAATTAAAAATATAAATAAATGCACAGAGTAATATACAGTAATAGCGTCCTTATTAGCACAAATACAATGTAAAAAGAATGATTGAGAGAGTGCCATAAAATGGATAACTCATAGCTCAAGAATGTGTGTGTGTGTGTGTGTGTGTGTGTGTGTGTGTGTGTGTGTGTGTGTGTGTGTGTGTGTGTGTGTGTGTGTGTGTGTGTGTGTGTTAAACATAAATCATCATCAGTGGTTGGTTCAGCTCTCATGTTTTCCTCACACATCTATATCTAAGCCAAAGTTTGAAATGTATTGTAACAACATGCATTCCTGCAACATTAGTGAAAGACCCAGCCATCCGAGGTGCCAATGTGATTTAGTGATGACCAAAGTTGACAAAGGGCTGTTTCTGGGCTTGTGCCAGCACCTCCTTCCTAACAGACAGGACACCAATGAACAGAGTCCCTCCCTAAGACACCTGCCTGCTGGGAGCCACAAAGGCAGTTGGATGCCTGACAGCAGTTGGTGACAGAGCTACGGTGGAGGCAAGCAGCATATAATGTAAGTTTGGAAAACCCTGCATTATATTTGTCTTTGCTTCATTGTTATCACTATGGTTCTTTGTGAAAAAATGAAAGAAATGCTGGACTACAACATGTGAGCTGTATGTTGACTGGACATCATCAGACTGTACAGTATCTAAAGAAATTCCCATTCAGCCTATACCCGCGTTGTTTGGTCATGAATTCTGCTTTTTCAACGTGTGCCCACTCTTTTGGTGCGGTTTTGCCTTTCTCTACAGAACACTATAGGACAATGGCTCCAGTAGGGATGGTTGGCATGTTGGGTTGGGTTTCATCCCCAGAGGTGGGTATCATCTCCCTGGTCGTCTTCCTCGTCCTCAGCGTCACGCTCCTCGCCCTTTGCATCAAGTGTCAGAGGTGAGGGAAATGTCATAAAAAGTCATGTTAATTTGAGTGTATTTGTCTCAAGTCATGCCTTTCTTCCTCAAATATACTGTAAAATAAGCCGCCTGTGACCAGTAGTGGAATATAACTTAGTATTGTTCTGAATTGAATAATTTCACATTCAATTTTAAGAGAGAGTACATAATCCTGATGACACGTGCAAACGTTCACTCAGGTAACATTTTCAATGCTGGACTTTTACTTGTAACAGAGTATTTTACAGTGTAGTATAAGTACTTTGTGAAGTGAAGGATACTGCCTGTCTTCCACCCAGGCAAGTCTTCTCCTGTCTTGAATAGCAGCTTACTATGCGTTGGCTAATTGCTATTCATCAGCGCAGAATAGGGACTTGTTCAACTTGATAGGTGATTTTTGGTGAAGGGTGTTGCCTGTTTGATCAGGAGGAAACGTGTGCACGCGTGTGTGTGTGTGTGTCTTCACACAAATCAATGCGTGCATGTGTGTTTACACACCCATTACTGCGGTTGTCATGCCAAACATACCGGTGACGGCAACACAGGAACTGTGAGGTAAAGTCTTATCTTCCACAATCTTTGTCTTTACATTCCCCAGCGTGTTTGTCACCCAGAGGAATGAGAACAGGAATGGGACTGCAATGGGGAATCATAACTCTGTGTTTAAAGGGAGGGGGCACACACAGTGCCAGTGTGTGTGGATTGTTGAAGACAAAGAGCAGATGTTGTGCAATGTTGCATCAAGGAATACTTCAAGGTGTACTACAAGGAAGACATTCAGGGGACAGTAGTCTGACTCACAAGTCCAACTGATAAGCGCTGAAAACTGTGTGTTATGTTTGCAGCTGCTGAGGGAGAGCTGTTTATATATACAGTAAGCCCAATGATTACTTCAGTGTGTAATCTTTTGGTGGGGGGGATGCACAGGAGATGATTTTGAGTCTTTTAAGTGAGTCTAAATGAAGTCCCAATTGAGACAAAACAAAATCTTGGTCAAGTCACAAGTCTTACCAATAGGGCACAAATCGATGAATCATAATAACGTGACCATTTCACGAACTGAGACCGGGTTCGGCTGGTTGGACTCTGCAGTAGACCAACCGTATTGAGTTTTGGTTTTAATTACGTTTGAACTGATTCCAAACTTTGGACACTTTCCGTCATTTTGTCCAGCCTGTCTCTTCTCTTAGTCCCTCACTGTCAGTCTTCTTGGCATGTGTCAGCAGCAGTGTCAATCAACTGGCGCTGCCTGTTGCTGATTGGCTGGAATAGTGTTGTGGGGCTGGTGCACTCCACTCGGTTTGTTTTGCGTGTACACAGCCCGGGCTGTGTATTAACACTAGACTGTTTTTCAGCGCACACAGAAAATAGAGAACTAGATAGAAGCTGTAAAATAAACCTGTGTAAAAAGGACTTTACGCACCTTCGTCCCGGTACACACTGAGTACACACACATGGCCCATAACACTTGATATGCTCTCATTTTCTTTTTTTTGTCATCCACAGGAAAACTACTAACGGGTATGCTGTGAACGAAACGGTATGAACCGCCTGTTTCTCATCTTCCCTCTCTCTCTGTTTCTAGTTCTGCCCCCCCCCCCCCTCTATCAGTCTGTCATTACACACCATCTCTCCATTGTTGCAGTAGCATCTTCAGTATCTAAAAGTAAGGCTGCCGCTAAGCACTAACTATAATTTCTATTGTTGATAATGTTGTTGACTATTTGCTCGATTAATCAGTTAATTGTTGGACTATAAATTGTCCTAAAATTGTGAATATTGTCAGTCAGTGTTCCCCAAAGACGGCCTCAAATGTCTTGTATTGTCCACAACTTAAATATTCAGTTTACTGGCTAGGAGGAGTGATGGAACTAGAACAAAATACATAACTCAAACCGACTAATCCATTAACAAAGTATTGGGAGATGTATTTAATAGGTGATAATCAATGAATCTTTGCAGCTCTGTCTGAAATCAGCATCTTTTGCCGTTCAGTGGCTTCAAATAAGCATTAATTAGTTGATTATCAGCATCAGCAGGACGGTGGAGGCCTCATTAGATTCCAACCATGCACGCCTGGGACACATGAAAACACATAAGGCCAACAGGGAATTCAATTTAGCGCAAAAAGTTCAGGATGTTGGAATTGCATCATGACCATTATCTTGGATATGATTAACATCATCTTAAATATTCTTTTAAACGGGTCTGATGACATTAGGCGACCGCTGGACCTGGTCACGTGACAGCTCGGTATCAGGGCGGTCCTTTCAGGGACCATTGCAGTTGAGTTTAGCTGACAAAGGTGAGCGTTATGTGGTGACGACAGCACCAAAACGCCAATTTAAGACTAGAAAAATGACTGACTGGAGGTACTCCCAGCACTCCTGGCCCTTTGTGGAGGGCATGTGAGCTGCAAATGTCTGATGGAATTACAATGTTAAACATACAATATATCAGCTGTAATGCACCAAGGAAAAGGCACACAATGGGGTTTGATTTGAGGGTTGATTGATTCAGTAGATAGCAGTAGTGCAGAGACAGTCACAAGCAATGGCACACAAAGGACAACATCACCAAATCAGTAGTGTAGTGTACTCCCACTCAGTAAGAAAAAAAAGTCCCGGCTTGACCGCTGCAACTCTTTCTGATGGAAAAAATATTGTTGGTTGCTAAAAGTGGTTCCAGTGCTGTTCCGCTCACTTTTCATGTGCCGTGGCCAAGAACGCTTCTGTGAGAGTTTGATAGGCAGATCATGGATTAATCAAGCTCCAAAACATCCCAAATGTTCTTGATAAGTGTCTTTCACTATCGCATATCAGTAATATGATATATCCTATCCTCTCAGTATGCTTCAAGGTAACTAAAGCGTCCAAGGTTTTGTAAGACCATAAGGGTGAAGTGTTGTATATATACATGGGCCACATTCCCAGGCAGGGGGGTTAGCCTCATGTCATCAACAGTTGCATACTTTAATGCTTGAAGGCATTCTTGGTGTTCCCCTCGAGGTGTAGCGTGTCAACGCCTTCTCATGGACAGGTCCTCACGGCTGGCTGAGTGCTGAGGCAAGGCAACGATATGACAGGACAGATGAAGGTGTAGAATGTATTAGAAGAAAAAAAATCCACCTTATGTGAGTTTTAGTGAATCCAAATGAAATTCATAAAACAATCAAATGCTTTGCTCCCTCGTATACATGGTGAGGAGGGTTGGTGAAGGGCGGACCCAAAACGCAGAGACGGAAGCAGAGGACAGTTTGATGATTTTATGGAACATAAAAAATATACAAAACCAAAGGAGTCCTGGAAAAGGCTGGCAAAAAGTAACGCAAAATAAAGTCCAAGATAAAAAATAGAAACACGGGAACACTAAGACTAACAGGGAAGACTAAAACACAGGACAACAACCTGGGGACAAAACACACAATGATCTGACACAGGACAAGGGGAACACAAAGACTAAATCCAGATGGTGACCAGGTAACATGAGGCAGGTGGCTGGGAGACAGGTGGAAGACATCAAGTAATGACAAAAGCGGGAAGTAAAACTAGACAGGACAGAAAACCAGATTATTATAATAAATCAGGAAATGGAACATAAAACAAAACAAGACCGAAAATTACACAATCACATCAAGACAAGACAGCACAGGCTACCACAATAAGACAGGAAAACAGACTGCCACAATAAGACAAGACAAAACATCAAAACCACAACAATATATGGACATAAAAAAGAAAGACACTGAATATATTGGACTCAAAAATCTAGAAAATATAAAGATGATTGGGTTAAGTGATACATTTCATGCACACTGTAAATATGAATGTAACAGGGGTGTCCTCTCCCTGTTGTCACATGAATGTCCAGTGGCCTACAACACTGTATAGGTACTGGTCCACTGATCTAAGACTAGAATTTGGTAAAAGATTGTCCAATTAGATTATGTTCTTAAAATGGTACAGTCCTCCAAAATTAAAAATTACAAAAAATGTAATCAACTAAAGTAATTTAAGGTGCATTGGTCCACTATAGCACTTCTAATATTGCCCTTAGTAACAGACATCATTTAAAACACATGTGGCAACTTTATCAGCCTTTTCTAATTATCTAACAACAATATGAACAGCAGTCTTCATACAGCAATATACCAGCAACAATGACTGTCACATGAATAAATATAAAATGTAGTCACAACTTTACATAATAACAGTAATTAACTGAACAGCAATATCAACCTGTTGTATTTTTTTTTTTTTAAGTTTGCAGGATTACTAAATCCTGGTCAGGACCAGGCTGTAGAGGCCGAGTCAAGGCTAAATTGAGCCAGGATAACCCCTAGAAAACCCTCGCTTATTATATATATATATATATATATATATATATATATATATATATATATATAATTATATCTTGGTTTTGTGATATAGCCTTCAGGACAGATGAAACCAAACACTACAAAATAAAACAGGAAGTTAACCCAGCAAAAACATACAAGATGAGTACAGGAAAAAATAGAGTAATAAGAAAATTACAAGAAAAGAAGAATCAATCAAAACACAGATTTACCAAAATAGGACAGGAAACATGACAACAGAAACCCACAACCCTGACAGGTTCACATGGTATCCTATGAAGCGTTACCGGTCTTTACAGTTAAGCCGAGAAAAGGTTCCTTTGAGCCAGGTACAGGGTCGTTTTAGTGGATTTTGGTGTTAAGTTTAGCCGGCAATGGGTGACTTTGAGCCTAGTAGAGAGCACCCTGAGGTTCTGGACTTTAAGTGTAGCTGTCAGAACGTGACTGTCAAAACGTTTAGGTACCAAAACCACTAGTTAAGATCAGAAAACAAATTGTACTACTACTACTCCCGGGACCTGAACACCGCTTTCCTGGTTGAGAGTCTTGTGTTTTTCCCTCAACTTATTCCATGACACAAACTCCCCTCCCACACTGTGTTTTATGACCCATCCATCCACCTCGACCTCCTCCCCTGGCTTTTTTTTCATGCTCATGTACATCAGCAGTCATTGTGGTGCAAACAGTAATAAATACGTGGAATACATGCATATTGTATGTTTATTCTGTCGTTATTCAAAGTATACTTTATTATCCCCCCAGAGTTGGGAAATTTGTTTGGTCAAGTGCCCCCCCGCCCCCCTTACACACACACACACACACACACACCTGGACCTGGGCCTAGAGGTGGAGGTGACTGACTTAAACCCGACCTGTTGTGTCCTATTTGTTAGGAGACTGTTGATCCAGGTTAGGAGTTTTTAGTTAACCCCTAGCTCATACAGGTGGGCCTGTGTGGTGTTAAATGCACGCGGAAATGGATCAATTCAATTTGATTTATAGTGTCAAATCCTAGCAGAAGTTACCTCAAGATATTTTAAAATAGAGTAGGTCTAGACCCCCCTCTATAATTAACATACACCCAATAATTCCCCCAACAGCAACTACACTTAATGCTAAGCTAAGCGGCTGCTGGCTATAGCTTCGTATGTACCTTACAAGCTATATATGTAGATTTATTGGCCTACTGTACATACATTCTGTCATTAATAACGTTTAACCTTTCTGTCTTTCTCTTTGACAGGCCGGTGGAAAGGGAGCAGCCGATGACACAAGGATGGGAGGAACCTCCAGTGAGTTCTCTGTAAATAAAAACTCATTTTCAATCCAAAGTCAAATCCAAATCAAATCTTTTCTCATTGATATTTCCAGACTCAGGGACATTATGGAGATCACACCAAATGCCTCCCAGCACACTGGAGAGAAGTCATCATCCAACCAACTAACCACACAGTCACGGTAACTTCACAGCCACAAAACACACCACAGAAAACACAAGGACCCAATTTCTAAGACAAGAAGCAGGAACAAGGACTAATCCCACTCATTTCCCTATTCAACAGAACACCAGCTTTACACACTTGAAATTGTCCCAAATGGACAGATGGACGGAAAAAGAGAGAAGGGCAGTAGGGAACGTCGGCCCTGTCCTCTGCCAGCTCCACACCTCGTCTTCATCACGTCAGTCTTCGCTCATCTGGATAGAGTCTCTCACATCTGGATTCTGAATTCACTTAAACAAGAACTTCCTATCTACGTCTTTGACTATTTTACAGTGTCCTCTTTAAAGAGTTTGGATTCAGTTTTTACCATTCTTTCTCAGTTAGGAAATGAAATCTCCCTAATGTTAAGTGAACATCAAGACACGTAAAAAAGAAATGGCCCTGAAGCTTTGTCCTGGGTAGAATACAGTGGAATAAATGTTTAGCTTGTTTGCTTCAACATTTATTTAGTATGTCATTTTGTGGAATTTGCTTATTGGCTTTCCAGCGGAGATGATCAATACTACCACTCTCATATGTGTCTGTTAATTATGAAGCTACAGCTGAGAGGGTTATGGTGTGTTCCATTTCAACTGGGAAGTCTGAATTTATAAGCTTCGAGTGGGAAATTTCAACTGGAACGCCCCCCCCCCGATGTTGGATGTCCAAAAATCCAACATGGAGGCCCCGTGCATCCCCAGCAGTAAAAGCTGTAGTTCTATACAGCTCTTCTGTCTTCTGTCTCATTAACCCTTTGGTTGTCTTCCCGCAAACTTTTGTTTTTCTGAGTTAAAATTTCAAATGAAAAACCTTTCATCAACGTTTTGCTTGTCTTTTTTTACCCTTTTGTGTCTTTCCCCCCAAAGTTTTTATCACTTTTTCAATAAATTTCCACCTTTTCTGAGCTTTTTGAAAGTTTTGTTTTTTCCCCCAATTCTTTAAGTTTCTTCAACATTTGTCACTTTTTTGACATTGTGTCACTTTGTTTAACATTTTAGTCACTTTTATTGACATTCGTCTTTATTTTGCATTTTTTATTTTATTTATTTTTACATTTGTAACACACACACATTTGTTACAAATGTAAAAAAAAAAAAAGTTTTATCAATCTTTTTTTTCTCCGAATGCTTTAAAATGGACTAAAACACCCAAATTCACTGAAAGTAGTGAACTGATTCTTTATTTAACTTGTGGGGAACGTTGCTGGGAACCATCCACATTACTATATGGACAATTTGTGTGAAAGAAACCAAAATTTCTGATGTAGAAACCTTTTAAAAAAGGGTTTAAATTTGACCCGAAGACACCAGGAGGGTTAAACCAGTCGCACGCACAGTACTGTCCAACTTTTATCAGGAGACATGTAGCTTTAGTGTTCAAATAATAAAACATATTTTTTTATATATAAATTATAAAAAATATGAAAGTAGAAAACATTTTCTTATCTAACTCTTGGCAAGCAAATGAATAACATAAAACATCCTTTAGTATTTTTTGCCAGCTGTTTTGCCGAACTGTGAATTTTATTATAGGATGTTGTATCCATGCCGCTCTTGGTTTCCACTCGTGTGTGCACCAGGTGAAAATAAATGCAGATTCTGGAAAATGACTAGACGTCTGTAATCCATTACAGGGAACGGCGAGTCATTTCACACGGAATGGTTTCAAGAGTCTGCTGACTAAGTTTCATACTGCGGGGAAGTAAATGACTTTAACAGTGACAAAAATGCATCTAAACTCTAAAACCCAACTGCACAGTAAAATGGTTGCCTAAAATGTAAGGTATATAAGAAAGCATGTAAACCACTGGTGTGGTCCTGTATTCACACACTATTAAATGACACTGTTGCACTGTTGTGCTGGATGGGAAAGGATCATGGAGGAGGAGACTTCTGGTTATTTAGGATGCTGGGTGTGTCAACGCTGATGCATTGTGATAAGAGGGGACTTTTAAACTTTTATGATCAAGGAAGAGATGAACATTCTGTTTGTGTGTATTCTTGTCTTTGTCTTCCATTGTTTCTCCAGGTTCCGCAGGTAAAGTCCATGCTGCAGTATTATCTTTATTGTAAACATGTATGACATTCATACATACGATAGGTCTGTTTGTCTTGAAACAACGCCAAGAAAGACCAGAACGTCGAACGCCATCCTTATCTTCCCTGGTTGATTGTGGTGAGATGGGAGTGGCACTCGGACGTACTGACTCTTCAAAGTAAGCTAAAGGTCACAAAAGGCTGAAGCAGGGTGGAGTTGTCGTTCTTGTAATGCCAGTTGTCATGCCATGCCTGTCCAAATAAAACACACCCGACACTGATGTCACTGATTCTGCTTCTCTGGCCAGTGCACATTAAAGGCCATACAGTGTGAGCAATGTGGCCCTACATGAACACAAAACGTTCTGCTTTGGTTGTTTCACATTAGATATTTCTATATTTATGTGTGATTATTAGTGTGACCAGACGGCCTGAAAAAATCAGGACAGTCAATTCCAAACAGTTTTCCCGAATCCCGAATCCTGCCCTAATTGTCCCGAAAATTGGAGCAAAGTCTCAAGAGCGGACTCTCGAGTGGTTCTAGTCTGAACATTAAAAATATAATTGGTGATTGATCTGTCAGCAGTCAGCTCCCATAAGCTGCATACTACATACATACTAAGTGTGAATTTGGATAAATACGCATTGCTAATTTTCATTCATTCCGATGAACACGTAAACGCAAAAACGTCTCTGCAGGTACCGGGAGGACTGGGGAGGGAAATACTCCTGGATTACTGCAGTTTTACACGATGCAAACAAAGCGTTTTGCAATATACTGTATGTAGGAAGGAGTTTGGTATTTAACATATGAGTATAAGTTAGTGATAGTAGTATATAACTGTACAGACCTACTCTTTGGTCTCATCCTTCTTTAAGCGGGGGGGGGGGACTCCATGTATTATAAAATAGTTGCTGCTGAGCTGATTTTTTATTTGTATTATCGTGTTTACGTAACAGTTGAATTCCTTATAAGAAATAATAAAATAATAAATCATTTTGGTGCTGAGGTGCAGACCCTCCTACGCAGCACTGTGGAGGAAGGTCTGGCAATGCGAGACTAGGGTTACTTTGGCGACCCGTCAAAAACACTCCCACCCATCAAACCTAACATTTGCACATTAATGTCTCGTTGAAAAGTAGTGCACACTGTTGACGCGCTAACACTGTTGACTCTGTTTTTATATTAATCTCAGTATGTCTAACCAGTGTAGGCAGCAGCCAGGAGGCTTACATGGAGTCATTAATGAATGAAATGGGAAGAGAAAGAACTCTGTCTGGTTAAGGAGTCAGATTGGGACTAGGATCGGGTTACTCTCTCTCTCTCTCTCTCTCTCTCTCTCTCTGTCTGTGCTCAGACCCTAAAATCCCTGCTGACTGGATGTCTGGTGGAGAGGGTGCAGACAGCCAACACTAATCTGGTCTCTGAAACACACACACACACACACAGGCAAGGGCTCTGCCACACACATTGGAAACACACATGCATGTTGTGTTTGAACCATTGACTGTAAATATTCATATTTACAGTCTGTGGTTCTATGTGATGTCGGGGCTGTAAATGCATGCCATGGTGTCAGCAGTCTGATTAGTTTTGAGCGTTTGGATTACAGTAAAACTGGTAATGATGCTTGTAGGGCTTGGAACTTGTGTCCTTTTAAAAATAATTTTCATATTTCAGCTCTTTAGCAGCACCATATTGCAGCCATACTAGCCATATCCCTCAGTAAATAAAGGCCTACACCAATATTTGGATATTTCTTTTGCCACTTCTACTAATTGTGATGCCTGAGTGACCTCATGATCGTTTTTTGTATATTTAAAATTGGATATTGGATATATTTGTATTGCTATTTGTAGCATCATTAATAATGTTGAGAGAAAATATGTGGAAAAATATACTAAACCTTCTTTGTTATTTTTAAACCAATGCAAAGAAAAAATTGAATTTATTTAATCATCTAAGGACAGAATCCAAACAATCACCATCTAATGCTCATGTGATGGATGTGTGTGTGCTTTGAGACAGACAGACATACAGAGTCAGAAACACAGACAGAGAGACAGAGACACAGACAGACAGACAAACAGACAGACATTCAGACAGACAGAAAGGCAGACATACAGAGACAGAGACATACAGACATAAAGAGACAGAGACACAGACATACAGACAGACATAAAGAGACAGAGACACAGACAGCCAGACAGACAGACATAAAGAGACACAGACAGACAGCCAGCCAGCCAGACAGCCAGACAGACGGGGGATGCTGCTGCCCTGGTAACCCCTCACCTAGATCATCCTTTTGTGCACGGCGCGCTGGAGGCTGGTATCCCTGCGCTGTGCCAAGCTGCCGCGGCCGGCATTGGTTAGCCAGAGAGAGACACGTACGTAGGCGCGGATCTAACCGACCAACCCCCTTTCTCCCCCACCCGGCCGACTGAGAACCGGCGAGCGGCGGGACAGCCAGGCAGCGACGGACAGGACTGAAGTCTCCCCCGAACCAGTGAGTAGCCTACTACAAAATGTACTGCTTTCTGTACGCGGGGACGTTTGACTGTTGCAGCGAGCACAGTAAAAATACACAGTTTTCCTTCCAGCGGGTGAGCCGGG
>NC_048424.1:22435116-22472736 GCF_013103735.1 Etheostoma cragini
GGGGTCTCCTGATCTCAATCTGCGTTGCCGGGTGGAGATCAGTGTTGTAGCTGAAGGATAAACGCTTACTTCTGAACACCTCTAATGCAAAAGGCAATTAAAAGCACCACTAAAACCACCGTAAGGTTATATTTTCGGGGTAAAGTGTCGACTCGCTTCGTTTAAATCTTCATGCGCAACAAATCCCAATTCGAAGTATCCGACTGGTAAGGAGCCAGAAGCGCACTGCTGGCTGTTAGAATGCGTTTATGCTCTCTTTATGCGTCCAGAATAAGATAAAAACTAAATAAGTTGCATTGCATTTGCCTGGACTAGCTGGGCTACGTGAGTGGGGGGTGAAGGGGGGGGTGATGACGTTATGTTTTTGTAGCAACACTGTTTACACACACTACATGTTCATTCTTCTGTTCATCTTCTCCTTTTTTTTGCATGATACGACGGTGTCATATGTGTAATTAGACGGGAGCGCGTGTCGTCGTGCCTCCGCGTCCACAGCCCGGTGGTTTCCAGCAGACTCCCCCCGTCCAGCGGCTCGGTCCCCCGGCGAAACTCGTGTCTGAACACGTTGTCAGAAAGGAGGTGTGTAACTGAAAACCAGAGCTCAGCCAATGAGCGCCGGCTCCCCGCCCATACTTGCACTTGTTTACTACAGAAGCCGGACGCTGATTGGTGGAAAGAAGGTGGGGGGGAAATCGGGCTTTATGATGCGTTCGGGTGCACAGAAAAGAATGGAAGAGTTGAGATTTCTCGTTGAAAAATACTGTTTGACGAAGGTTTGAATCAGAATCAGAATCAGCTTTATTGACCAGGTATGAAGTGGTAAACTTGGCACTGCACCAGACCTCCATAAAAACACGGCCATGCTTGTAACTTCCTGTCATAGGGTTGATCAAAACTGGTATTTTTTTTAACCTAGTTGTCCATATGTCACTTTGTAATACAGCCATATTTTATGGCACAAAACGCAACATAAGGACTATTTCAAATTTCAGTTATTTGACAGTTTATTTGTGCCTTTGCATTGTTTTTGTTTATAATAATATGAATAATAACAAATAGTACTTAACTATTATTTTTTGTTTATTTTACAAATGCCTGTGTAAACCATTGACTGTATATGAATGGACAGAGCATGCGTGACGTCACCCATCGGTTTGTGGAGGTCTGCAATGAGTCGTGAGATACGCAGCCATCCTGGACGTGAAGATGTTAATGTGGCTGCGTCCCGACTCCGTGCCAGCTCCGGCGATCCGGCGAACCATTATTACAAAAATCTAAATCATTCTGTGTTGTAGAAGACTTCAAACTAGCGATTGAGACCATAACCCTTTCTCATAGACTTAGAAACCGACCTCCTTTTACAACCCACGGGTTGCCCCCAGCAAGAATTCAGATAGAATGCAGGTTTAAGGAGTCCCCCTCTGCAGGAATTCAGATAGAATGCAGGTTTAAGGAGTCCCCCTCTGCAGGAATTCAGATAGAATGCAGGTTTAAGGAGTCCCCCCCTGCAGTAATTCAGATAGAATGCAGGTTTAAGGAGTCCCCCTCTGCAGGAATTCAGATAGAATGCAGGTTTAAGGAGTCCCCCCCTGCAGGAATTCAGATAGAATGCAGGTTTAAGGAGTCCCCCCCTGCAGTAATTCAGATAGAATGCAGGTTTAAGGAGTCCCCCCCTGCAGGATTTCAGATAGAATGCAGGTTTAAGGAGTCCCCCCCTGCAGGATTTCAGATAGAATGCATGTTTAAGGAGTCCCCCCCTGCAGGATTTCAGATAGAATGCAGGTTTAAGGAGTCCCCCCTTGCAGGAAGTTAAGGCACCTCCGCATACGCAGCACTTCGCAGAACCAGATGCTTTGTCCATTAATATTTACAGTCTATGGTGTAAAAGATGTGTAACAGATGTGTCATTAGCATAGAATGTTTAAAACTATATAACTAATAAAAACAACCAGATAATCATCATCATCATCATCATCCTCATCATAACCATAATACACATAGTTGTTATTATTATTGCTTAGAGCTACAAGTCTGCCAAATTTCAGGAAGTAGTGGCACACAATTTTCCAGAGTTCAAAGCGACATCTTCAAACAGTTTTTATTGTAATTTACAACCTAATATGCCAGGGTTCCTGCGACTGTTTAACATCCTTGAACACACTTGAATTTTAATATGGTGTTTTCAGGCTCTGACAAGTGCTTGGATTTAAATAATGCTTGAAACTGCCTAAAAAGCAGGTTCAATAGAATGCCGAGTGTAAAACATGTCATCTTGTTGTGTTTCCCTAAAATGTCACGAATCATAACTTTGGTTGCTTGTAGCACAACAGTATATCATTTAATGCAATTAAGACGTGCAGTAATCAGTATACTGTATGTACTATGTACCAATATGTTATTACCACAGCTGTAAGGTACTGGACAAGCCTTTAAAAAATGCACTTTGGGATGCTTGAAAAAGGTTTGAATTTGACTTTGGAAAATGTGTTGGAACCCTGAATATAAAACTGAGAAAAGACTCACATCTGAGCATCTGAAAATAAAAAAAGATAGTTGGCATTTTTCCCGCTAATCAAGTAATAATTTCAGATCAATTCAAGTTCCAATTCGAGTTCAAATGTCCTCACTTAGTTTTGTGCATGTGATATGCAACATGTGGTTTGAGTATGAAATAGCTGTCAGAACTGGAGAAAACTCCAGTCATTTAGTTTGAGCCTAGAATTAACATGATACTTAAAAAAATTGTAAATTAAGGATGGTGAATGCTGCAGAATGCTATGAGCCATTTCATCAGCATTATCCCATGTGCCCTAAATGCAGCACTACCCCTACTATTTATCCCTCTATGGGCGACGGGCCACAGTGAATGCCCCAAACGTCAGATTACGTCTCTGGAAGGCGTTATCAGTCTCATACTTTATTAGATTAGACAAATCTACAGCCAGCTTCTGCTCGAGCCGCTATCTAAATCCACCCAAGTCTGTGTTTACTTCAATTTCCTGCAATCGTTTTCAAATCCAGTGTGGTGGTTTTGCTCTGCACTTTAGTCAGAAAGAATGAAGATGGAATGTGTGCATTAGTGTCTGCCAACACTCACTCGTCACCAAAGCTGCCTTCTGTTTAGATCTACATGTCTATTCCTCAGAGAAAGCCTGGTATTGATCATTTGATGAACATATTCTTCCTATTGTTGGAAATAACCTTCATCACTTAAAAACTTAATTAAACAGTTGATACAGAAACAGAGACAAATAGTATATCCAAATATAAGTAGTACTGTGTGCATGGGCAGGATGGAGGTTAGTGCAAAGTGTACTGACTAGAGGGGGGGGGTTGTTGAGTGTCAGTGTCAGTGGGCGATAGGCGCCTTCCTGGTGGGGTTTACCTGATGATGTCATCAGTTATTAACAAGTAGACATTTACCAGGCATGGAGGGTTGAATAAAGATGTTGTCGGATGGAGTTGTATTGTAGGAATGTAGGATCCAGTCAAGTGACTGAGGGAGCATCATTTTTGAAACTGATCCGCTACTGAGCAAGAAAGCTGCAATGTAATGTTAATGGACAATTACTCACCTTCAATTTCTTCCACAGAAAAGTTCTGTTTTTGCCACCGACAGGCTCAGATTATTAATATTGTTTCAGACAAACATTATGAAAAGGATCCCTATCGAGGTCGGCCATTTTGTTGAGATCTGGTGCGATTGTTGATAGCCATTTCAGAGCTGTTTCTGGTTAAACATATTCATACTTTTTATCTGTGTAGGGATCCTTTCCATGATGTAATAATCCAAGTGGATTAACAATCTGAGCCTGTTGGTGCAAAAAAAACAGAACTTTTAGTGGACATAAATTAACGTTGGGCAATTCCCTCGAGTGCTTACATTGCGGCCTGTATAAAATGTTGTTCAAAAGATTAGTCCCTTAGACACAAAAACATTGGAAAATTGGTTCCAGGTGGAAAAATACTAAAGTTACCCTTTTCCTGAAGTATCCCTTTCATAAGCAATTTTATGCATATTTCATTGCTGGAGAAACATTTGACAATGCAGTCAGTTATTTTGATTGCTTTAAATCTCATGCTGTCCCTGGTGTCTTTTTGGCAGGGAGGTGTGTCACTGGGCTGAGTCCCCTCATTGTGTGCAGCAGCACCATGGCAGCTATGGGACCTGAGGACAGAGTTGGAGCCGGGCCAGGCGGGACGGCAGTCTGCCAGGTGGGCCTACAGGCCTGCACCGCTACAACCACGCACAGCAGCAACGGGCCCGACGTGCAGCAGACGCTGGTGAGTAGGCGCAGAGGGACCAGACTCCCTTTCATGAACCGAGATGATTCATGTTTTGTCTTGTCAGTCATCCAAGCCTCTATGAATTCATTCATTTGGTAAAGACATGTAAATATGGCCATCATCGGTCACCACGATGTTATATTTGCATTTTGATGAGCTCCCGCAAATGGATCATTACTTTTCAGAGGTTGGCACGCACATCCTTTTTTAAGCTGTTATACCGGCAGATCATGCTGTCTTCAGGCTGGACGCCCCAGATGGACAGGAAATATTCTCTGAACTGCTTTATTCATGACAACAGCAAGACTCAGTTTTAGGGTATCAAAGAGGCTACTCTGGGTTACTCAGTCCATGTCAGTTGTCTTTAATATGCTGACTGGGAGTCAGTGATGGAGTAGACAAGTCCCCAGACTAAGACGTGAGTCGGACTCGAGTCCCTATTCTCTGGACTCGAAGTGGACTTGCGCACCAATGAAATGGACTTTGAGTTGAGGGTTTATGAAATCAGACTGGAGTATTCATGATATAAGACTCAGAAGTTGGATGAAGTTTCTGACTTTAATGTGTAATAGGCAGTGATGGAGTATTCGTGTCCTGGAGTTGGACTCAAGTCAGACTGGAGTTGCTATTCTCTGGACTAGAACTCAGGTAATGGTGACTTGACTCTTACCTTTCTTTGGGGACTTGGATTCAGACACTTGGGACTCAAGACTTGACTCGGACTCAACAGGTGATTGGACTGCATCACTGATGGGAGTGTAGTGTTAGCGCAAAAATCCCTAACTGTTGCATGTTTTAATAACGAGGAGCTCGTTTTTGCACTCCTTCTTTTAAAGGTGTGCACACAGAGGCATGTCCAGGCTGGGACAACGTTGGTGGAGACCGGACATCACGAGAACAAAACATCCGTTTCCCCAGCACAGAGGGAGGCTGAGCGAGGCTGGAAAAACCTAGCAGCTCCCTTGCAAACTGTGGGACCCACAATGCACCTCAGCAATGCGTCAGCTACTAGAGAGGCACCATACAGGTGAGGGATCGGCAACAGCATGTGAGAGTGTGGACTGGGTTACGCTAAAGTCTAAGGATACTGATTGTATGCTGTGTCCAGCTTCCGCAGCCCAGAGTCAGTGGAGATGGACGAGATCATGGCCGCCATGGTTCTGACCAGTCTGTCCTGCAACCCCGTGGTCCAGAGCCCCCCACACACAGATCCTGTACCAGGTCTGTCTCAGCTCACCCAACACACTCTGTTCTCACTACACCTGGTGGGGCTAATGCTTGAAGGCAGGGTTGGTAATGGTAAAAAGCAAGCAAGATTTGAAAGTAGCATCTCCTTGGGGCTCTGCCACCCAGCCACCCACCCACCCACACACACACAAAGACACACACACACAAACACACACACAACACACATGCACGTTACATTTCCTGAAAACATAAAATCCCAGAAACCATGGCGTCTCTTCTCATGACGTGAAACTCCTTCAGCTGTCGCCATCGCCTTCTGTCTTTGCCTCCTAACAGAGCGGGCGGTTGGAAGTAACTCCCCCCCCCGTTCTCCAGTAGACTTGCAGTTACTCCGTTGGCCACGCCACACATTGAGCTCAGGCTCGCACACGTGAGGGGTAGAATACGCTCAGCAGGGCGAGGAGCCATTTGATTGGCTCTTTGTCTCTCCTTTTTCAGAGCTCATGTATTATTTATTGCTGTCAGGGTGTAAAGACCATTTCATACAATATATACAAATAAGTGAATGATGGAAACCAGCGCTAAATTTAACTAACATTAGCCACCATTAGCTACTGGTCATACAAGTCCAGTAGTGCGTCAGCAGTGAATCCCTAGAGTGTATTCAATTTTGCAAGAGTGTGTTGTATTACTTAGGATTTTTACCTGTAACAGCCAAAAGACAGCGGGCACGTAAGCATCAGGTAAAGTAGTGTAGAGCAGCTTTATTCATTTAGCACGCATGTTATCCAATGTGGCCGTTCATACCAGACGTCTTAGGCTGGACACAAGCTGATTCATTAGTATCACACTAACGATATGTGTCTCCATTTTAACATCTATTAATGAATTGTCCTGTTTTTCTTTCTTTTTCTTTTTGTAAATGAGCTCTCGGGCTACAATGTGGCATTTTTACGTGTACTGCTGTACATGTTTGTCAGTGCGATTTGTCCTGAAATACTAAATAAATGAATAAATAATATATGTGTCAAGCCAGGCAGGTAAACACATACAGAAAGACCACAGTGCAGCCGGATACTTTACAAAAATAAAACCCCAAGGTTCATGGTGGTCTTAACTTCTCACAGTGAGACACACGGTCTGGGGACACCTGCTGTTCTCGGCACAACGGGCTCAGAGATAAGCAGCCCGGGGCAGGCCCAACCGCACGCTGTCTATTTTAGGCTCAAAGAAACAGAGCCTATTTCATATTTTATCTCTAAAGCCATAAGACACATTTTAACAATGAACTAATTTGGTATCCATCAAAAAAATAGAGCTGTAAAGATGATTGAATTAGTTGTCAACCATTAAACTAATTACCAACTATTCTGATAATCCATTAAAGAGATTTTTTATGGATGAAACTGATCATATTATCTGATTCCAGCTTGTTAAAATTCATATTTTCTAGTTTCCTCAGTCCTCTGGGACAGGGAGCTGGATATCTTTGAGTTGTGGACAAAACGAGACATTTGAGGACGTCATCTTTGGGAAACACTGATCGACATTTTAGAAACCCAAAAACAAATTGATTCATTTGAAAAACAGATTATTCTACAATGACAATAATACTTAGATGAAGCCCTTAAAAAATACCCATGGTGGCATGTTTACAGTATTTCCATCTTGGGACGGTAACAATGACTTCCTGCTTTACAGCCGGCTCATCATCGTCAGCTGACATGGAGTGTGGTGGCGGCGAGCTCTCTGACAGCGGCAGCAGCGGCTACTGGAGCTGGGACCACGGCAACGTGAGCCCCGCCCCCTCGCCGTCCGTCACTGAGATGGACGGCAGCCCTGATGAAGGACTACAGATGGAACTGGATCAGGGAGAGGAGCTAAATGCCAAAAAGCCAAAGGTACCCAGCGGTAGGGCTGGGCGATATGGAGAAAATCAAATATCACAATACGTCTGACCAAATACCTCGATAACAACACCGACATGAAATTGAAGTGTTGACTATTGGTACTTTCATAAAATATTCACACAATGAGAGTTTTGATCACATAAAGGGCCAGACATGTAGAGTTAGTCAACGTGCTTTTATGTCATCAAAAGACGTAAAGTATCTTGATTCTATTATTGTCTATTGTGTCTTCTCACTTACAGTTTGGTCCACATGAAGTGACTGACAAAGTCACCAAAAATGTCCCAAAGCCATCCTAGAATTTAGCAAATCAAGCAAAACAGTGGTTACTTTTTTTAAAAAGTAGTCTGGCACACAGCCGACTCACAAACTCAGAGTCCCACCAGAGGCAGCAAATTTGCCGAATCCAGTCTGTGAGTGTTGTGTCATGTTGCCAGTTGACAACAGTTTCCCATTTTTTTCAATTGGCGCACAACCAAAATGTATTCTGGACCTAAACTGACAGGCGGGCCGGACCAGATTTGACCCCCAGGCCTCTAGTTTGACACATGTGCTCTGGAATCAGCAAAGGAATATGTTATTAAAGACAGAGACAGTTTTCTCCCTCGCTCTCTGTACTTTGTGTCTTTCTGTGCATTTCTCTTTATTTCCTCTTATTTCCTCTCTCCTGTACTTTACCCGGGTTGTGTTCTCCCCACAGAGCTCTTTCCGAGGGGTGTACAAGTGTCTGTGGCCCGGTTGTGGCAAGGTGCTCACGTCTTCAGTCGGAATGAAAAGACACATCCGGGTGCTCCATCTGGGGTGAGTCGGGCTTACGTGTCCACCACAAAGTACTACCACGAGGAACAAAACACTGAGACACACACACTGAGACACACACACTGAGACAAACACACTGAGACAAACACACTGAGACAAACACACTGAAACAGACACACTGAGACAGACACACTGAGACACACACACTGAGACAGACACACTGAGACAGACACACTGAGACAGACACACTGAGACAAACACACTGAGACAAACACACTGAGACAGACACACTGAGACAAACACACTGAGACAAACACACTGAGACAGACACACTGAGACAAACATACTGAGACAGACACACTGAGACAAACACACTGAGACAGACACACTGAGACAAACACACTGAGACAAACACTGAGACAAACACACTGAGACAGAGACACTGAGACACACACACTGAGACAAACACACAGAGACACACACACTGAGACGCGCTCAAGACTGTACTGCAGTGATTTATTCCTCCACTTGTAAAATGAATTAGTACTGCAGTTACCAAATGTATAATTACTTTGTGTAGATGTAAGTGCCTTATATTAACAAACCAGTTGCCCAGGATAATTCATATTTTTCCTTTGAACCCTGCCCACACTTAAATTAGAAGAAAACATGTCCCCATCCTCCAAGTATCTTAAAATAATTACTATTATTAACTCAAAAAGGCAAAGTATGAAAATTAAGATGGAGTCCCCTTCTTTTCATAAATTTGTGTTGCAATGAGATATTTTTGAATCATTTGAAGAAGTTAAATTCAACATTAGGGCAAACATTACAAAAATGTATTCTTTCCCTGTTGAATTCTTATTTTCTAATTCTTATTTTTTATCTGTGACACATTTCACTCTGTATCCAAAACGTACTGAGGTGTGATATCTTTTCACTTCCACTTATATGTGGTGTTAATCACAAGACTGTTGTCTGTAGTTTGTAGAATATTAATGAATTATCAAAGTGTAAAGAAGTAGGAATGTCATGGAAATGTAATCCCTGGCATACGTTCTGTGTATTTTAGCTTCTCCTCCACTATAGACCGGGGTGTAGTAAAACCCCCACTTTTAGAACATTCCTGAGCTGCAAAACAACATTAAAAAAACAAGAGGGAATCAAATTTTCAGGGTGTGGAAGAGCTGGGACTTTGTTTGGGGAAGTGATGAAACATTTTTGAGATTTTATATCTGGGCCACGGGGAGTGCCGCATTCAGTAATGCTCCAAACAAACAACTCACTGTTTTCATCCTGTGTATCCGCTGGTCTGTCCCACCATCTGCCAAACACACACACACACACACACACACACACACTCACACACACACAGCAGTGGGTCAGATCAGTCCCAGAGAGAAGAGGACTTCTACTACACCAAGATCTCCTGTGAGACTGTGGATGCCAGCTCCGTTCCAGCTCCTCCAGTTCCTTTGGTTCCTCCAGCTCCTTCCCAGCAGGCTCTGGGCCAGGCTTCATCCTCTCAACTCAGCTGGGCCTCCTGCGCTTCTACTGTGGCCTCGGGGCTCCAGATCCCCCCAGATCACAGACCCAGGTCCAACTCCAGCTCCGGGGCCGGCCCGAGCAGGCCCAGTCCACTCAGCCAGTCGGCCCCCAGCAGCTTCTGGCAGATCCACTCCGAGCATCTCTATCAGGTGGGTACACTGCAGCAGGGACTACGTTTACATGTGCATAGTGTTCCTGGGGGGGTTTGCCATTAGACAATATTCTGACTTAGCTGTTCACATGGCTAATGGAGGAGGCCGTAAACTGTCACAAACTGCCGTAAAACCCTGAAATGAGATTGAGATACATATTCAGAATGCGCTGTATACATGTCCAAAGAGTGCTTCTGAAACCTGAATAATACCGGCGTATCGTTTATTGACGTGCTTTGATTTAATCGAAAAAGTCAAATATGCCAAGAATGTCTGGAAGAAGCCCTAAAATGTCAGAAATAGAGCAAAAATAACGAAAATAGCGGCAAAAAACCTCTGAAAAAGCACGTCAAAAATATGAAGAATAGCGCCACATTTGTTTTAAATAGTAGCAAAAATGTCGAAAAAAGCACCAAGAATGTTGGCATAAGTGACAAAAAGTAGGCAGGTCAAAATTAGTCGTGAACCTAAATTGATACACGGCCCGGATCAAAGGTTGTGAGGGACCGGATTTGGCCCGCGGGCCTTGAGTTTGACACGGGTGGTCTAAAGGCTTGTTTGCGGGCTGAAATTTATTCTTAGAAGACACTTAATCCGTCCAACATGAGAGACTGGTTTAGGTCATGTTGAGTTTTACCACAAAATACCTGAATCGGCTTTTAAGAGCCCTAATTCCAATAAACAGTTGTTTACTTCCCAGTATTTGAGTTCTTCCCTGCGAGTTGGAGAATGATAAAAGGAGACAGCCCGGTCCGTGAGATGAATTATTGATTGTCAGGTGAAGATGTTTGAAAGGAAGGAATTCACGCTCCAAACATCCCTGTTTCCCATTCAATCATCTTTTCTAAGAAATCAGTCTTGAAATGAAAGCAGAAACTAATGTATCTAAATTCATTTTTTTTTCCTACTCGATATCTCGAAGGACATTATCTCCACTTTACTGGAGTTTCTGTGCAGAGGTTTCACGGCTGGTCTGCTGTGTTGTTTCCTGCGTCCTCCTAGCCCATGCAGATAGCCCTCTAATGAGCCGGCGAGCTACAACTTTGCGTATGCATGACAAAGCAGCACATTTCACTGGTGACCTGCGTTTACCCTGTACCGCCGAGTCTGTAAATGGATGCTTTGTGACAGTGAGAGAGGAAGCAGTCGGCGTGCTCGCTCCCCCGAGGAGACTAGACTCTCAGCAGCCTGTAAAAGGCAAAAAAAGGAAAAACACTACGTGAATTCTTTCAGTGTACTTGTACAGTGGTTAGAACCTGAAGTACATGAGTACCCACTTTGGACTGATTCAACCTAAAAACTCAGGAAAATGTCCCTTGCAAACTAAGCAATTCTTTTCCTTTTTTCATATAACAGATGTGAAACTGTGTCCATTTTTTACCACATTTGTCTTTCATTTCCTCATGCAGTGGTGGAATGTATACTTACTCAAGTACAACTACAAGTTTTTGAGGTTCTTGTACTTTACTTGAGTCTTTTCTTTTCATGCCAGTTTCTTCCTTTACTCCGCTACATTCCAGAGAGAAACATTGTACTTTTTACTCCACTGCGTTAATCCGACAGCTGTAGTTACTTTACAAATTAGGAGTGTTGCTCACAAAACCCAAGTAGTTTATAAAATATGATGTTTTATTATAAAGTAAGCCCACAAGTCCAGCTAAATCATTTCCAGTTTCTAAAATGTGAGGACTTTTATGCATTGAGTACTTTTACTTGTAATACTTACAATACGTACATTTTCCTGATAATACTTAGCTACTTTTACTTAAGTAACAATTTCAATGCAGGTCTTGTAACAAAGTAGTTTTACAGTGTAGTAGTAGTACTTTTTGTGAAGGATGTGAATACTTCTTTCCCTGCAGTGGGTTGTGAATTGTGAATCAGTGCTGCTGGTGGAGCGGTGTGTGTGTGTGTGTTTTTGTGTGCGTGTGTGAGTCATAGCTGCTCGAGGCTGTAAATGCCTGACCACCAGGTTAAACTCACACTGGCGCGGTGTTGATTTTTTCACCCTTTGTTTCCGGTTTACCTCCAGGGTTAACGCTGTGACAGTGACAGGGGGTACTCACCATCACCATGCTCTCCTTTGTGCATGTAGTGCAATTTGCAGCAGCGGTAGTATGTTGTTTCTGAGAGTTGAGGGCTGCACAGGGAGGAGAAGTAGGACAAAAACATCACAACATCACAGGACAAGATCATTTAATATGTGGCATGTTGGACTTTCTTTGTTACGGTAACTGGATCAAAAGCCCTTAATCGATTGGTTGTACACGTTGGCAGTTATACTGACCCAAGGAGGACAACAGTTTAGGAATTATTGTCTTTTGCTACGTTTACGGCTCGCCTCCACACTGCTCTGGACTGTCGAGCCCTTAAAACAGAGACATTTGGAAACACTAGCCATGTTTCTATCCACCCGTTTTTATCTGAATTAAGTGATATTGCATGAAAAATGCCTTATGGAAACGCTAAAATTTGATGGAATTTCATGAATATCTACTCAAAGGAAATACGTTTTGTCATCTGATTTTAAACTCCATGTCATCGAGTCAGGTTACAAAGACAAAAACAGCAACAACAACACAGGAAGTACAATCATAAGAAACATAGAAAGACAATTCAGAATTTGGAAAGCTTTTTGATAAATGGGATAAGATGCCAAAGAAAATACAATTATGTAAAAGCAGTTACAAGTAGAAGGTTGCAGGTTTAAAACCAGATTTCTATGTAGATTTCTACCAGATGTTGACACCAAGCTCGTAAAGCCAGTCAGCAGAGCAGTCTGAGAATGTCCCTCAGAGTAACATGGTAGTTTTCCAATAAGAGCCTTATAGATAAAGAGAGACCAGTGAGTAGCTTGTCTTTCTTGGAGCAAAGACCACCTAATACTTTCAGCTGAAATACAATGATATGAATAGACGTGATGGGTTATGAATCTCAAGGCCAGAACGTCCAGAGATTTAAGAGATGAAGATGTCTATAAATCCCATCTCCAGAGTCCAAGACGGACATGAAATCTGTTTTAACGTGACATTTGAAGAGAGAGCGTTCCACCAAATGTTTTCAGTCTAATAACAGAAATGTAACAACCTTACTTTTGTTATATGGAACAGGTTGTGAGCCATTTTCTACAGATTTGATGAACCATGTGTTGCCTCCTCTCTCCTGCTCCATCCAGGCCTCTAGCCCCGTCCAGGTTTCTGTGGCCCCCAAAAGCCCTGGCTGCCAGGGTTGGACGCCCTCCGCCTCCGTCTCTGGCCCCAGTAACACTCCGGTGAGTCTTCTGTCCTGTTCTTTATATGCATAGTATGTCTGTTTTTCCAATTGGCGTTCCTCCGTTTGGTTGCTGATGAAATGGGAGGGCGAGTGTCGCGTTGAAGATGAAGTCACGGCAGAATCTCTCCTTCACTGAGGTGATTACGATCCCCAGTGAAGATCGGAACCAGACAAGTCCTGGTACCAAGAAAAGGGAAACACAGTTGATTGTGTAGTAGTCTGACATTGCCAGACCTTCCCCCACAGAGTGCGTAAGAGGGTCAGTTTAGGCCACACAGGCTTCTGGGATGGGAGACAAACCTGCTCTGGTTTATTGGATTTTTTTTAACCCTTCACAATTGTCTTGGGGAGTGCTGAGGGCCGAATGGAGCCATGTTTTGGTGGAACATGAGTACGTCCAGAAATAGTTTTAGTCGTCAACAGAAAACTCAGATTGGACAGATGGTCTAGCTAGCTGTCTGGATTTACCCTGCAGAGATCTGAGGACCAGGTAACCATAGTCCTCATGAATCCACTTGAGGTTAGAACACCAACACAAAGGAGGCTGGAGGTGACGGAGTAGGTGGAACGTCGCGGAGATAGATTCATTGTGTTGCAGCCATGCCTGCCACTAACAAATGAAATCACCACATTGTCTGTCTCTTTCATGACCTCTTCTCCATTCTGCCTTCGTATTTGATGTGTGGTCGTGTGTCTCTTCAGGTGGTGAAAGCTCGCTGTCGGTCCGTCAGTGTCGGGGAGCAGTGGCTCCAGCAGAACAGGCTGCAGCCCATGAGTGGGTCGCCTTCCCGCACTCACTGCTCCTTCAGGTGAGGCATTTACCGCCTGGCTTCCTGTTCAGTGTCCCATTTTTAAAATGTTCATACCTGCTATTAAAAGTAAAACACAACATGCTGTTGGCTCTGTGAGGATGTACACTAAGCAAAATTATAAACTTTTGTTTTGGCCCCCAGTTTTCTGAAGACTTTTTCTACGTACACAAAAGGTTTATTTCTCTCAAATATTGCTCACAAATCGGACTAAATCTGTTAGTGAGCACTTCTCCATCAGCCTCGCAGGTGGGGCAAATCAAGACGCTGATTAGACAGCAGGGTTAATGGACATGGTTAAGGTAAGGGTTCATCGCCCTCTCTCTCGACCTGACGGCAGTTCGCTGTCGTAACCAAATGCTCACATTGGATGGCGTCTGGCACTTTGGAGAGGTGTTCTCTTTACAGATGAACCCCAACCCTAACACCAGATACTGACTGTTGCCAGGCATCCTGTGTCCTTTACTTCCAGTTTCTTCTTCTCTACTACTTCTTGCCTATTCACAGTTGGTAGGGTGGGCTCCCAGACATAGAGGTTCCCTCCTTGATGCAGCGAGCCCGGGTTGGACTCCGGCCCCCGGCCCCCGGCCCCCGGCCCTTTGCTGCGTGTCAGTCTCCCTCTATCTCCCGTTTCATGTCTTCAGCTTTAACGTCAAAAATTAAGGCTGAAAATTCCCAGAAAATAATCTTAATAAAACAGTATGGCACTTTTGCTGATTGACAGAGCAAGGTACATAAAAAACGGAGTCATATTGGATCGATTGGCCGTACATCATAAGGTGGGCAAGCGACCCAACGGTATGGCCTGGTTTCTCCCCACATTTAGTGTTAACCTTAGCTACCTGATAGAGTCTCCACGTAAGAGACAGCTAACGTTAACCGTTAGCTAATCTTAGATGATTCAGTCTGACTGTATTAAATAATTGAATTGTAGTTATAGTATCAGATCATAACAAGAGTTATCTCGAGACACCTTACAGACCAGGCTCTATACTTTACAACAACCCAACAATTGCAGTAATTCCCCAGGATCAGTGACGTTTTCCCGGGCTCATCCAACTGTCTATTCTTATCCCGCGTTTATTAAATCTATGATATTAAAGACTAGTAATGCTATGTCTTAGCATGTTTAATGAATAAATTCCATGTAACTGTTACAGTTTGGACTGTAGCAGCAACATTAGTGGTAGTAACACCGGCTCCGTCTGGCAGGATCTAAAACTTAAGATCAGGATTCCTGAACTTATTGGACGCTTTGAACGCCAAATGGCAACTTTTCGGCATTGTACCAACCAAGCAAAAAAATCTACCGTAAATATGAGGAAGAGTAAAGATTAACCGCTAACAAGGTTTACGCTCATTCATTCAAATGGTTTCTTTTCCACCACGCCATAGATGAAAATGACGTTTTAGTGCACGTTCCCAGTAATGTCAACCAAGTCTATACTGCAGCAAACAATGCGTTGAGCATAAACGTCTCCGTGCATGATCGTAGCGCGCCATCTACGGCGGCCCATGATGGAGTCGCGCTCGTTTATACCCGACGCTCCAGGCCAGCTAAGTGTTGGGGGGGCGCTCTTGTTAGCTGGTGCCTTGGAAGACATTTGAGAGTTCCGATGTAGATGCAGAAAGGCGCCATCCATTTTATACATATAGTGTAAATAAAGCTTGATTGATCTGGGTCCACACATCTTTTCTCCTGTTGTCTGTTTGACTCCAGGATCTGTCCCCTACTGCTCTCCTCCAGGTTGTCATTTGATCGCCCACTTTGCTGCTTGTCTTTAAAATCCCATTTCCACGGCTTGGCCAGGAAAGATAAATAAAATGGATTCAACCTTCACTTCATTTTGTTCTCAGTCTATTCCAGTCTCATTGTTGAGATTGATCACATCAAGCGTGTGTGGTGGGGACCTTTTCCTTTCCTTTCCAGCGCTCTTGCATCGCCGGTCACCACATGATGTGTGTCTTTGCCTCCGCAGGAAGGGTCGCGGGGAGGCCAAAAAGTGTCGCAAGGTGTACGGAGTGGAGCGCAAGGATCAGTGGTGCACCGCCTGCCGCTGGAAAAAAGCCTGCCAGCGCTTCCCCGACTAGAGGCGGCAGCGTGAGTGACGTGGATCTGTGGATGGACGGATGAATGGATGACTAATGAAAAAAAGAGACTTTTATCAAAAAAGAGGATATAAATAAGGGCCCGAGAGGCGTCAAGGAAAGCAACAGTTCTGTTTTTTTGTTTTACTTTCAACTCTTTTTGTTTCTTTCCTAAAAGAAATGCAAATTGACTTTTCTGTATCTTTGTAACTTGATCCTGCAAACTGAAGTCTGCAATGGTGCTAACTGTTGACTGACTTTGACCATGTGATGTGCTAAGCCTACAATACTCTCCTACTTTATCCAAAGGTTCATCTTTACTGCCCCTGTAGCTCCACTGTATTAGACTGCTACTTGGCTGTTTTTTCTTCATTCTAACCCTATCTTCCAGTGGTTACACAGTGGTTATGATGTACATTATATTGTGTGCTCTGAGTTACGTACGTAAGTATTTTATACCTTTTTTTTTTAATTGTCTCTTTCCGCCCATGTATCGGGCAGATTATTTTTGGGGGGAATTTACATGTTTTTTGGCACTTTGTTGAAATATGAACTCAAAAGAATAAGCTATGTTTGGTTTCGACTCAACCAAGTACCTATTTCCTTCCTGCCCAAGTGTTGGCATACAACCAGTGTTAATGGTTTAATCCGTGAAGCTATGGAATCATGGCAATGGGACTAGCATTAGGGGAATGAGTTGGTAATAGCAATAAAAAAAGAGGAAATATATTGTCAAACACAAATTAAAAAGCACTGAGAATTTGAAACGTTTTCTTTTGGTCTTTTTTTCTTCCTTCTGCATGACAGTCCACGAGAGAAATAGCAAACAGTTTTATTGTAGTTTTTTCTCTATACACATTTTGTCTGAAGACTCGGAACAATGATATCATGTTAGAAATGTAGTCTGTACACTGTATTCATAAGTTCCATTTTTTGTGTTGGATTGACACACGCACACATACACACACATGCATATGCACAGTCACAGTTCAGTCATTCACACACTCATATGCATACATAATTACACATCATAATCAGACACTAATCAACACGTAAACACTATTAAGATGCAAAATAATTGGAAATGCAAGTGGAGGGGAAATATCTTGATGGCAAAAAACAAATGAACATGTTTTGTTTGTTTCACGTGTGCAGAAACATAATTGTGTATAATATTGACCACAGCTGACATGCTCAGGTCATTTCATCCCTCGGCTCTTAAAGGGTTCATTGAGATGGTGGTTTCCAGGGCTAGCGTTCCATCCTACTGTGGGACACTTTGTTTTAAAGTGGCAGGATTATTCCACATTGTGTAATTTGTTGAAAAATTGGAAAGTTATAAATCTACTTCTAAGGTGCACAGTTATGGCACTACACATTGTTCTTCGATTCCTATGGTGTGGGTCAAATTAAGGTATCATTTACTGTATTGTCCTACAATTTTTCACACTTTGCTTTCTTTTAGCTTTTAACAAAGACATTATTTTTTGAGACCTTGGGGTGAGGGTGCTGTTCAATGGGAGGGTCCAGAAAATAATAATCCATTCCACTTCACTTTAATTTTCTAAAAAGGGAAATCTGAGTTCCAGCCAGCCGCCCCACGCAAGTCATTTGGATACGGTATCTTAGATGGTTGGCAAATATGATACACAATCATACAAGGACTATCAATAATGTGAGACGGAGGAATAATGGACACTAGTTTCCTCAGGTTTGGTTTAGGAACATTCATGATCTTTCAGTTTGACCGTGAAGACCATGTAAATATCAACTATAAATTAGGCATATTTGTATATTGGACATCTTGTGCTAATTTCTAATTTGAAAATTAATCATCAAATATTATGAAGGACATGGCACAACTGATCCCAAGTCAGTATCCAATGGGCAACACATTTGTTCCTCAGACACTAGAGGCCAGTATAGTTCCACTGCACCTCGGGGAGTCTGCCAACCTGCTGCTGCTTCCCCCCCCCCCCCCCCCCCCCCCCCCCCCCCCCCCCCCCCCCCCCCGAGAACTAAGCAATGGGAACAAGGCTTATTTTTGCTTAGGGATGCAAAGTCTCGGTGAGTTTGAAAGTTCAGAAAACCAATTTAACAAACATTGTGTTTAATTAATGAAGTTCCTTAAGTACAAAATGAGATTGGTAGATCAGTAGTTAACAGGAATGTGTGCTTCATCACTGTCCTACCATCTGGATGACCCATCTTAAAAGAAAAGTGCTGGTGGTTCACTTCCAATCCGATTAGTGATAACAATTGTGTATAATTAGTTTGGTCCCAAAATGCCATTTTTTAAAGGGGGGGGCATATGCAGTGATGAATAGGTCCATTACATGAGAGCTTGACATTAGTAACACAAACTACAGAGTGCAAAAAAAAAAAGAAAGCCGTCCACGCATGCATGAAAGTGCATCCAACATGAGTTTTAAATGTCACACCCTCAGGTCTCACCTCAGGTGGAAAGCTTGCAGTGAACCAGTTTCCAATCTCATTTGGCCCCCTTTTTATTACACCGACACACACACAAAATGTATCCAATTGCACTTCTCTAATTCTTTTATTTGATAGAATGGCGTTAAAATATGCTTAATAAGAAGGACATCACGGTCAAAACATTCCTTGATACTTAGAGACACAAAAAGAGGCGCGGCGAGATGGCGGAGTCTGTTCTTTTGGGTGACGACGGTGACGTCACTCGTCAAACGTGGAGTGAGATGCTGGGAACGTGATCTGGTTCAGGTAACTGGGACTAGTGAGAGCGCCGGGGACGCGTTACAGTTTGTTTTGCCTCCACGTGCGAGTGACTGGCATGCTGTTGAACCTGCCGCTGCGGCTGCTCCTCATGCCCAGGTACTGCCTGAGCAGCTGGTTCACCCGCTTCTGACTGTTCCATTTGCGGGCAGATTTCCGGACGCCTATGAAACCCCCGTAGCGCTTTTGTATGGGCCTCGCGGCTGAGCCAATCAGCTTCCTGTACCCGTGGCGCCCCCTCTGAAAGCCACCAAAGCGTTTGGATAAGGTGATGGCCTCTAAGGCATCGTCCTCGTCCCCTTCCAGCTGGCTGTCGCTCCCCGCGTTCCTCTCGTCCCTCGGCTCCCTCTCTGCGTCCGCCACGCTGAGATCCAGACCCGGCAGGCCCTCCCCCTCCTCGGAGGAATCCAGCAGAGATGAGTCATACTGGGCCCTGCGCGGCTCAAAGGGCGCCTCATCCCGTCCCCCCTCCTGGAAGGGCTCCACAGCCGCCGACTGCAGCACTTCACTGTCAGAGTTCAGATCCAGAGAAGTGAGCTCCAGCTCCTGTCCCGTTCTCTTGAACAGAGGCTCTCTCTCCAACAGCGGGGGGTAGTGCGACATCTTGACGGCCCGTCTACACACCTCCCATGTGAGCGAAGAGGAGACATGACCCTCGCACTCCAACAAACACACCTGCAGAGGAAGAGGAAAGCGTGATGTGTACAGTCAGTAATTCACTAAACTGAGTTATTAATAATAAGGGAAGGGTGTGATGTTCCGGGGGGGGGGAATGCGTGGCATTGTCCCTTTTCTGGTCCACAGATTCCTGCCTATCTACCATCCCATAAATTCAGCTGAATTATTTTTATCTCCGGCCAAAAAAATGTCCCCCCCCACTTTAAAGTGTTCTTCACCAATAACCTAGACCATATAAGTGGTAAGTAAAGCATTGTAATGTGAACCGTCTATATGATAGTACCATAGAACGATAAAATCAGAGCGGTGGTTGCTGGTTGTAGTTTGCCGCTACAGAGCTCCAGGACGCCGGTTACCAGCGGTGGTTGTTCAGCCTCCAACAGGGGACTGTGAGCCGGCTACATGCAGCGCCAGATGACATCTCAGGGGCCATGGTTAGCCAGAAAAAGTGAAACAGTTAGGTTTAGGCACAAAAAAGCCACTCATTAAATTTTGGACAAAGATCGGATAATCATAATTTCACAAATCACACCCTGGCCCTGACCCACCAACCAGACAGCTGACCGTTGGCAGAAAAGCCAGTTGGGCTGACCGACACCCTGAGTTGGCCAAAAGAAGTGCCCCGGACCCACCAAAGCCATGCAGACCGTCGACGGCAGCTGATTGGACCAATGCGTCATGTGGGTCTGGTTTCTCCGGACGTTCAAAGCCAGACTTTCATGAAGCTCGTTCAGAATATGATCTCATATTTTACTGCAAAAACAAAACGTGTTTCTGAAAACGATTGAAGGAGAAAGGCCGTGCAGCTGCTGAATCTTTGTTTCAGATCGACAAAGGTCAGTTTGAAAGATTTCGGATTTTTAGAAACTCTAGTCACATTCAACCCGCTCCTCGTTTCCAGGTTAGCTCGCCTCCAATCAGATCAGATCTGAGTCTTTCGGCCGAGCGTGTCGGGTCGGCCAAAATGAAGTCCGCTGGTCCCTTCGACGGACAACGTCGGAACACACCAAACAGACTCGAGTCACTGACCCGACCTCGCCAGACTGTCCCACAGCCGATTATCGGGTTGGAGGGTCAGGTCCTTAAGGCTGTTAACAAATTCTAAATCCTGGTCACAATCCCCCGAATTGTGTTCACTTGGGGCAATGCTCAAACAGTTCCCAGCCCTGGCATTAGGAATTAGTTAAAAAAAAAAAAATGTGTATTTGAATACGTTATCCATTTCTAAAATGTCGAGATCGATCTTTGAAGAGGCTCCGTTTTAAAGCCAGAGTATAGATCGTGGTAGGCTATCACATGAAACTAGAATATATCTAAGGATTCCATGTCGTGCTAAGTAACACTGCAAAACTAAGCAAAACTTTAGCAATGGAAAAACTTCAATGGCGATTTTTACATACGCACAGCTTCAGGTATACGTCTCTGCATCACATCCTGTAGCCTGACAGCACTTTGCTGTCTCTATGTAACTGCTTTGGGTCCATTTTTAATGGCACTATTATCATTTTTAATAATGTACAAGGTGAGAGGATTCCTTATACAATTTACAGCATTAGCTCCCTGATCTCTTAATGTCCTAGCAAAATTGGCATTGATACTGAAATATCCCTGATCAAATTATTATGGAATCACATGAAATTGAGTCAAAAGTAAAATTGAATCAGTGGTGATACCCAGCTCCATGTGACTTAGGTAGCATGTTTTAGGTGGCAACCAGTTTTAAGACCTAAGAACCATTGAAGACCTTTTTTAGAGATTTGCTTCTCTTCAGTGAGACTGCTAAGCATCTTGGTGTTTAATTTGAGAGTGTTGATGCTTCCTCATTGTCGTCCTAATGGTGTGTTCACACCAAATGGGAAGAGAAATGTCTGTGTGGCGCAAGTACAGACTGTACAAAGTCAATGCAAAGACTAGTTGTGAATTTTCCAGTAGCAAATATGCGAAAACTTGTGTATTCGCATGAGTTGAAATGGCTGCAATACGCAAAATATTCTCATTCTGCTGTGTTCGCCAAAAATCTATCAACATTAAGATTCTCCTGACGTCCTGATGGGACAATCTTGTGTATCTGTGGGCGGTGAAATTCACAGAGCGAATAATAGTATGAACCCAGATACGACAGGGACGTATCTGGGTCAAGGACCCCTGCCCTATAGTTCTATATGAACAGATATTCTTTATTATAAACCTCACAAGTCGGCAAATCATGTCTAGAAAATAAAAGTTTAGCCCCAGGTCAGCATATCACTGATGTTGTGCACTCCCACTTCTTTTTAAACCTCGAAAGTGTTACTGCTGAGCTGTCCGACCTGACCCAGGCTCAGAACGCAGTCTCTTGTCCTGGACTGCTTATGAGTCACTGGAGTTGATGGGTGTTGTTCCTGCTGTGTTCAGCATGTATGGAAAGTTATGGGCCAACGTGAGCTGTCCATCATTCGGTGGCATCTACTTGATTGACAGCACAAAATTGAATGAATTCCACATCAGTTTGAGGGACAGCAGGTAAATTACGTCCAACTTTAATTTTCAAGATTGGCTTTTCATCTTCTGGAAATGATAAGTTTTCTTTTAAAATGATATACCATTAATATTGCATTTTGGAATTGAACATTTTATATAGAAAGTACTTCATCAGAGCTGAATCATTGACTCAGCGCAGTTGTAATGACCTTCCTGTCTTATTATCATCACACCTGACTTTATGTCAGAACACTCAACATATCATACCACTATGGAGGTAAGGAAATAATGTATATATCAGGGTTGTTTCTTATATATATATATTATTTAATTGTCTTTGGTCAAAACACTTGCAACTGCACAATGCATATATTATGCATATATACATTATCCTTTGCCTTGATATTTAACCTACTGACTCATTTAAAAAAAGACTGAATTTATCATTTATACCCTTAAATGTGAAAAACCACTGTGCATTACTTTTTCTTCAGACAGCGTAAATAGGCCACAGCTGCCATGCTACACAGACTTATACACACACTTCTCTCCTATCTCCCTTTACTTAAACTCCCGAGCCCCCTTTTTAAATTTCAGTCTGAGGTACGGAGCAAATCCCATTTACTCATCAAATCTCGCACAAATTAGATAAATTGCGTTGTTATCGAAAAACCTGCTCACATCAAAGGAATGAGAGGAGAGGGAGTTCCGCTGAGAATCTATCAACGGAAATTAATTATCCATCGTAAATGAAATGAGCACACAAGGGGATTCACCACGTCAGATCAATGGAGCAATCTACAGAAGTTTATGAGTGAGAGGAGGTGTGTGTGTGTGTGTGTGTGTGTGTGTGTGTGTGTGTGTGTGTGTGTGTGTGTGTGTGTGTGTTTACATGCTTGGATGAAAATGATGTGAGAATCTTCCATAGTGACGATGCTCCAAAGCCTTTATTTTGTCAGGAGACTATGGTTCAAGGTATTTCGATATGATGTCAAGGTTAGACTATGTCACATGTTCTATAATAATATAGTAATAATAAAGTCATTAAAACACAAATTAGGATAAGGTTGTTGTTGGGTTAAGGTGAAGAAGCCCCTCACTTACTCGGCTGTACAGCGTGTTGACATAACAAAATGGGAAGGGTCACCCTTGAAATCCAACTGGCCACCCTTTGGTGCAGTTCCAGAGTCTGCACACATGAATGGCTGATGGCCATGGTAATGCTCACAAGACCATCTGGGATCCTTTAATGCGACTAAAACAAAAAGGAAGTCAACTGATTGCATCCAGCATTCAAAGATTAAAAAGGAAAACATGATGTATTTTCATGTCCAGCATACTTTAAACAGTGGTAGGGTGTTTGTAATGACATGGCGAGTTGTAAGGAACTAGCTGTGACTCATGGGAGCAGTCGGTTAGTAGAGGTGGTCTCCACAGGAATTCTGTCCATTTGAGTTAATTCTGCTCTTCACAATTTATGTTGAATGCCAACAGCTAGTGCCAATGCAGGAACTAGTTCCCTGTATAGTCTCTCATTGCCAGTCCTTCCTCCACAGCGCTGTGGAAGAGGGTCTGGTTAGTCCACACAGCATTCCGGGATGGGAGAAAACGTGCTCTGGTTTATTGGATTTTTTTCAACGGTACAGCTGCAAAATAGCCTCGGGAAGCGACTTGATTTTGGTGGAACTTGCATACGTTCAAAGATTGTTGTAGTTGTGCAACAGAAAACTCTGCTTGTTCAGATGGTCTAGCAAGATGTCTGGATTTACCCTGCAGAGATCTGAGGACCAGGTAACCATAGTCCTCAGATTGGTCAGATGGTCTAGCTAGCTGTCTGGATTTACCCTGCAGAGATCTGAGGACCAGGTAACCATAGTCCTCAGAAATCCAGCACAGTTTTAAATGCCAACACAAAGAAAGCGGAAGTTAAAGGAAATCCGGCCTAAATGAAGGACATCTGGTGGAACTAAACCATCTGATATAGACTACGCCCTTTATGACTCGAGTAAGGGCGTTTAGCATGTCTGACTGGCATGCAGGAGTAGTTTTCCTCCTGTAGTGGCCCGGGGTGGGTAATCGGGAGAATCAGGAGAATGCTGCTTCACTTTTTGTTTTTTGACATTTGTCACTTTAGTCTATCTTCTCTAAAAGTAGGCTACACACGTTCTGCATTCTGACAACGCAGCATCTGCACGGGTTGAACCATGTGAGGGAGTTCTCCCCGCCCAAATGGAGTTAGTTGGCCCCACCGTAACGATACGCGCCAGGGACGATGGATGGGAGGAAGAGGCCAGGAGGGGCTGAAAAAGCCAGGTTGAAAAAGCAAAAGGCTTCAGAGGAGGATGCTGCCAAATGCACACCAATTTATTTTCAAGAGAACAAACACAAGTGGCAGCTGGTAAAGAGAGATAAAGCCTAGGCCTAATGATTAGCATCAGCAACGTTATTATTCGGCTAACATTGTTGTCAACCTATTGAGTGAGTATCAATAAAAAACTTCCCCCGACATGGAAAAAGTGGGCCAGGCTCGGGTCTGAACCTCCAGGGCTAGCAGTGGCCCCACTCTGGCCCTGCTCCGGTTCTACAAGTAGTGTTTGCCTTTACAACAATCCTTAATCCTTAAAAGTGTTGTAGTTGCTTAACCCTTGCCATGACTTAACCATGGTTTATATTGCCAAAACCACCATGAACATACTGTGGTTTCTGTGGGAAGATTTTATCGGAAGCGGAAATTCTAAAATTGTTGGCATTAAAGATTAATAAATGTTGTTTAATTGTTTTTTTGTTAAATGTATTTGCATTCATATGTAGATTAACAATGTGTTCATAGACATTGTCTCTCAACTCTACTCCATTCTAAAATTTCTAATCCGACAGTAAACAATGACCGGCCCACAGAAGAGGAAGTCGGAACCGGAACCCCTGAAATATGTGTGGCAACCCTAACCCTAAATTTGTGAAAACTCTTGCAAGACTTGACGACCTACCCTAAACTTAACCATTTGAGGTCAATAATATTTTTTAAAAGGACACTGTCTAATGTCTACCATCTATCCTCAACCATTTGAGTTCAGTTACCTCAACCATCTCGCAAGAATTCCGCAAATCTCGAGTTACCATCCAGACACGACTCTGAAATATTGGCCGTTGCGCCCTGAGGCTAAATCGTTGTCGGACCGATAGCCAGTAGGTTCCAAAATTGACAATTGACAATAAAGTTGAGTAGAGTTGTATTGGCAGGTGGGCTTAAATAACAGACATCTCTATGTGGAAGGCCAAATGACCTCTACAACAACAACAAAAATCCTGCTTTTTATATTTACAAAGACAATATGCAGAAGCTGCTCAGAATTAGACAATAACAGCTGTAGCACAGATAATTAGCTGGCATTTACCTTTAGGATTAGCAGTACGCAGTGAACGTAGTTGGTGGAAGGTAAGATGTGATGAAATGCTGATGTGTGTGTATGTCTGGATGTGTTGAGTGTGTAGGTATGCACACTAATAAATCAATGGGTCCTGTCATTATTACAAACACCGACAGCTTCACAGACACTCTTTCAGTCTGGAGTGGGAAACAATGGAATTGCTCCGTGGATTCCATCTGTGGCTCGATGGGAAAGCACCTATCACAATGAGGAGCTGATAAAATGTGTCAGTCTCCGCTGTATGCCGGGGCTGATGACACTGAGCAGCAGTCAATTACAGAGTTCCATTACAATTCCCAAAAAGGTCCCAGCTGTCTTTCTCTGCATCATTATCAGCTAAATTAGCCGTCCTCCAGCTATTCATGGACGCCCACAGACTATTTTTACCCGCTGACGTGTCTTGCGCTGTTTGGAAATGAGATTGTGTGCTGCACTGAAGTTTTGGTTTGAGTTTGGAGAGCAATCACATTCTCTCAGTGCAGAGGCTGGTATCTTCATGTTGGTCACGAAGCATTGCACAATTTCATCACTGATCAGCCCAAGAGTCGCCAGAGAATCAAGCTTACTGACTCTGGGGATTCCCTGACTTTTTGTAGTCAATGTGATCCCGGCTTAGTCTTGTTAGTTGGCAGATAGAACAGCTTTGCTATTACAAATGTTCGTTAACAATGTGCAATCTGTACCACAAACTGTACCACAGTCCCTATTTTGACTACCACTGGGTACACAATTAGAGATTTTCCTAAAAAATAAGTTTTAAAAGATTTGTTGAGAGGCTTTTGCCTTTAATTGACAGAAAATGTTTACTTGGTGCTCGTTTTAGCCCAGGCTCCCCAAGAATAAATTAATTGGCAAGACAACAAGGTCCAGGGAGCTCAGGAAGTTCAGTGAGATGACTAAAGGTGCTCTTTGAGGTTGGGAAATCAGTTAAATATAGAAAAAAAGCCGGAAAATTATTAAAAAGCCTTTATTTTACTTGCCATTTCATAATAGAATATTTTAGAGACAATGGGAGAAGGGGCACCCGGAAGGCTCAGAGTGGGTGCCTGTCTGTGGAGGTTTACTCCTTGATGCAGTGGGTCAGGCTTCAACTTTACCCTGCTGCATGTAATTCCCCATTCATAGCTTCAGCCGTCCTGTCAATAAAGGCCCCAAAATAATCTTTAAAAAAAACATATGGAGAATCAACCCATGCATATGTGTTAGATACTTTTAGGGACTGTTTTAAAAAATTCAATCTACCCCTAAATTTACTCCAATATACACAGGCAAAAAAAGTGTAGATAGTACGCATTACAGAAGCACTTATCATGATTCAAGATAACTTACTCACATAATCACAAACACAGTGCTGCTGTACCCACACACACACACACACACTACAATGTTGACAAGACCGATGTTCTTATCAACAGTGACTCACAACAACAAACAGTGACACACACAAACACAACCTACACACACACACACACTCACCACGGTGTTGAAGGCTTGCTGCATCTGCTGCTGCTGCTGAAAGAGCAAGCCACAGGCCACGCAGTCCCCCTGGCAGTCACTGCGTCCAGGGGTGAAGAGACACGCCAGCAGCACCACCAGGTTCCACAGAGGGATCTTCATCACTCAGCACAGCCAAGCAGGCAGGGACAAACAGGAGCCCAGCAGGTAGAACAGAAGAGTCTAACCCAAGGGTCAACAGCTGGAGAATCTGGGAGATAAAGCCGATGGGATCTGGTCCAGCCTACAGGGAGAAAGCAGACAGAGTCACGGAAACATTGCCTCAATTCAAGTTTGTAGTTATCATTAGCTGGATTTGGGCGGTCAGTCAAAGCGTTGGTGGTGGGAAAGTGTTCAGCCAACACCAGGAGATGGGCAGTGTGGGTGGGCTGGAGAGAGAGCACAACCTGAGGCAATAAATCAGAAAATGGGTAATTTCCAGTGGGCAGGAATCAGCCACAACAGGCTGCAGGGGTGGATCACTGGTGGAAAACAACAGCAAACGTTTGGGATTTGCAGTGGACAGGGGCTTAAAGACATCAGGGACACAATGAGTCATTAGCATGGACTGTATATTCCTCATACTGAACAAAAGTGCACTAGTGATCAGGTGGTGGAGCCGCTATACCAACGTCCTGTCCATACAATCACCTAACCAATCGCAGGTTAATCACAGCTGTCAATCATAATGGTTAACCTTTTTTATTAGCATCAAATAACTAATAAAAAAAAACATTGGATAAGAACAACGTAAAATGACAGAAAATCTTTGAAAAACAATAATCTGACGTTGATTTTTTCTGTTTGGTCCATGTCCCATCCAGTAATACTGAGGAGCGCTACGTATGCCCGATATTGCAGCCAGCCACCAGGGGGCGATCCAGATGTTTTGTTGCTACTTAAACAGTCTATGCATCAACCCCTGATCATGCCCCGTCTCAACAAAAGCTACTTGGAAAAAGGCTGTAAATTTGTGACCCAGGTGCACAGTGTTTGTTGCTTGACCTCCACTCCCTGACCCCCATTTCTCCTGCCACTCACCTCTATATCATCCAATAACACCAAGATAACAAAGAAATAACAGCCACTCAGAACATCCAAGATTGCTTCTGTCCATAGACTGCTGCCTCGTCATAAAACATACGGCCTCTGCAAATTTATGAACCAAGACCACGGCTAGGGTGAGCCAACATGTTTATGCCCTTTATGTAATGCTTACTCAGTTATGAGAGTTAGGGGAACTGACTGTAAATAACTTAAAGTTTCAGACCTCTGGTAGTGCTATGGAGCTGTTTTTCTGTGAGTGAGTCCCTGTTTTGTATATCTCATGCACGCACAGGGAAGCACATTCATGCAGAATACAGTCCTACCGTTGGTGTCACACTACTTCAGTAATCAACAGGTGGTGGTGACACGGCAAGATAGGCTGCCATGTGCCACCAAAGGCAGTGAAGAAGACAGCAGACTAGGAAGCGTGGATGTAAACAATGCAGCATTGAAAATACTTCAACTTGCCTTCAACAAGGAAATGGCCGACAAAGGTTAGGACAAGCCGTGGGACGTCCTGCAAATTCAATGGAAGACACTCAGACAGAGAGACATGTCTCAAAAAGAGTCTCACAGCGGGACAATAAAAGACAAGTTGCATCTGCATCGTCATAGCGATGGGTTGATAGCGTCATTGTTTTCTTATTATAGTTTGATGTGTCTCTATCAGCTTGCACATAAGAACTATTACAACTTGTCCAATATTGATCATTTGTTGCTAGAAAAACTTTGTTGTTGCTTGAATGTTGTGCAATTCAGTGCGAAAATGATTGGAAACATCTTTAAACGTTTAAAATCAATTTGACATACCAATTTGATCGCAAAACAGCGTGTGACGTCATCACGCACAGGTTTTTACTGGCTTTAAAGCCGTTGGAGGGAAACACACTTGGAAATTAGAAAAGGTTTTTGGGGTGATTTTGCACTGGAACAATGTGTTTTTCACAGGTTTGAATGAGACCAAGACAAGGGGTAGACGTGACAGCATGTGAGTGAAGACAAATCTTTAATAACACACAGAGTGGGTGTCGTACGGATGGGAACACTGGTGTAAAAAAATAAATAAATAAGTAAAAACTGGCACACCGTGACCGCTTCCACTGCACCACATTACCACTGGCAGTCAATAGCACATGAAACAGGTCGAGTGTGACTCCGGCCCATTTACAAATATATAAATGGCTTCATGGGAAATCATTAGAGGGAGCTGTTTGTTTGCCTTGCTGAGATGTTTTGTGCGATGATCATATGCTAGCCTGCTGACTAAGCCCATTTGATATTGTTATGTTCTCCCTTAAGTGGCCCCTACTAAGTAAGTTGAACAAATGAGTAAACCAGCACAGCATCAGTGATGGTGTGGGCCCGGGAATATGCCCCAGCATTACAAAGATGTGGCCCTCACACATTGATGATATTCTGCCAGAGTGTATGAATATGCCCACTGAGGTTTTTGTCAACACGATTAATAGTATTGAGAATTCATGCAGTGTCTGTCATAAGCTTTATGATTCATCAAAGCTTGTGTTAAATTATATAATTTGTTTGCCTTCAGATATTCAGAGGCTCATATTAGAACATTGGGATTTAGGCTTTCAGATATAAACAAGTATAGGGAGAGCATCAGATCATCTTAGGTACATCAGAAACTAACATATGGACACACACATTCACACTCTGTGGCTGAGGCTGCCGCACAAGGTGCCACCTGCTCATCAGATACACACTCACACACACTTACATTGCGATGGCTCAGCACTGGGGGCAACCCTGGGTTCAGTGCCCCCAGAGTTGCTATTGGAAAATTCCGTTTGGGTCTTTGGCTAATTGTAAAAATTTGGTAAAAAACTATTTGAAATGTCCTAGATAAACTGGATCAACACATTAATACAGATTAAATAACAGAAAATAGTAGATTTGTAGTTGAATGGTTGATCTTATAAATGTGTATTCAACTAATCATCCTCAAAACATATACTAAAAGTACAAAAGAAAAACAAGATTGTAAAAGATGAAAATGGAAATATAAGTTTGAAAGTTGGTTCAGTGGTAGTCTGCCATGCAGAGGGTCGGGGGTTTGATCCCCGGCAGTCCCATGTCAAAGTGTCTACATACTATGTATTTTACTAGAAGCCTTTTGTTTAGATTGGCACATACATAGGAAGGCCCTCAGAAATGCCTGGTCAGAATATTACTCATCACCAATAGAAGAAAACAAGAACAACCCAGGTTTCCAGCACTGGAGCCACGCTGACAGAGAGTCCCGGCTCTATTGAGCCATCTATTCCTGCTCTGAGTAGTGACCACTTTATGAGCTTCTTTAATGAGAAAATTATAACAATTAGAGATCAAATTCATCACCTTTAGCCCTCAACTTTTAATGGTTCACCTTTAAATGCAGGACCACTAGAAAGAACAACAAGACACATGACATAGACTGCTTCTGTCCTATAGACCTCCAACAGTTAATGTCAAAGGTCTCTTAGACCCCATCCCAACGAGGATACTTAAAGAAGCATTAGTTAACACTCCATTACTAGACATGATCAATATGTCTCTATGTACCCGTGGTCAATACTCCATTACTAGATATGATCAATATGTCTATTTATAGGTCATTTAAAGTAGCTGTGATAAAACCTCTTCTGAAAAAAAACTCCCTCGACCCTGAGGTCTTAGCAACCCTCTAGACCTTCCCTTTTTCTCCAAGATCCGTGAGAAGGTAGTCGCTAATCAGTTATGTGATTTTCTACTTAGCAATAGTTCACTTATATATAGTGTATATATATACTGTACATCTTTTTTTAATCTTCTGTGGCTCAGGAACAGTACATTCAGATCTCTGTGCTCCAGGAATGGGTGCTATGAGTTGCCAGTGGTATCAGAAACACTCCATGAAGGGAAACGTTGTGTTGGCGTTCTAAACTCCGCTGGATTTCTGAGGACTATGGTTACCTGGTCCTCAGATCTCTGCAGGGTAAATCCAGACAGCTAGCTGGACTATCTGTCCAATCTGAGGACCATGGTTACCTGGTCCTCAGGTCTCTGCAGGGTAAATCCAGACAGCTAGCTGGACTATCTGTCCAATCTGTCAAAACTTATTTTTTGTTGTTGCTTCGGTTATTGATTTTTATTTGATACTTGAGAAGTTTTGCTTGGACTTTAAAGTCACAAAATGAATTCCTTAGATGCACGATGTGGGCCTACTGTACCCAGATAAAGTGTTCAGTGGGAAAGCGAGGCCACAACACACCAGGTTTTAACCCAAGGTAACAAGACAGCATAATCCGTCTATGGGCCTGGGAACTCATTACTCATTATTATTCAATAAGAATATGCATTTGAAAAAAACAAATACACACAACCTTGCCCTTCTAAATGAACGGTGGCATGAAAGCAAAAGGCAAATTGACTGTAACAAGAGGACCAATGTCACGCTAGTTTTAGATGGGCCTTTCCATCTTGCACAAATGAATGCTTTTACCTGGTCCTTTCCAAAACAAATTTTCTGTTTCATGCTTCCATTAGGGTTAACTAGGACCCTGAAAATGTTTTGTGTTTTCAAGATAAAATGTTTTCCCCTTTCAATCACACAGGAAGCAATCAGAGCGTTGACAAAAGGACCGCGGTTCTCATGCATTTGGTCATGTTTTGTGAGTATTGGGCTGTGCCTGAAATACACAAGAAAACCTGGAGAAACGTTGAGCTGCTGGATTCTTTCCCCACAATTCTTCTTGAAATTGCCAAAACTAGTGTTGTCAAACGATAATTTAATCATGATTAACCCTTGTGTTGTCCTCATGTCCAAATTGACCAATTTCTTTATTTTTAATATCAGGAACTTGGCTTTCTTTTAACCAAATTACCTAAAATTAACATGTAACCCATACAATGTTCCTCAAGTAAAATTACTCCTTACTTTGTTTTATTGAACTTCATGGCCTCGGAAGAAATGACAAAAAAAGAGAAAGAAACGCTGAAAAAGCAAAACGAGAAATTGTTTTTCTATTCTTCTTCTACTTCTATTAGTAAAAAATGTACAATAATTAGTAATAAAATAATGTAATAAAACAATTCGTGAAAATTAAACTATAAATTAAGAAAAAAATGTAAAAACAGCAAAAATATTGGAAAAAAGCGCCAAAAGATGATGGTTGATGGGAAGACAACACAAGAGTAATCACACAATTTAATAAAAACATAAAAAGATTGACATTAGAATGAAATTAACGTCACTAATAACGCGTTTAACTGACAGCACTAGCCAAAACATATATTGTCTTCAGATTTAACGGCGAGGGAATTGCAGTTTTTATTTCAAAACCAAGGACAGGATACAGAAACAAAAGGTCCATGGGTCGTTGGTTCCTACCCTCTAATACGACCCACAGGAGCACTGTTCATCCTCATGTCTGAACCAGAGAAGGAACCGGTTGCAGGTTTCAACACGTCGTTAAGGTTGTAAAACGGTTGCAGTATGGTTAGGATTAGGCACCGAAGCTGCTCTGTTAAGGATAGTTATGGTTAGGGTTAAGGTTAACTTCAGGTTATAAATGTGATACTGAACATGACATGACGGGACTGGACCCGTGCTCGCCTGGGTCCTTAAGAGGAACTTGGCTATCCAATAATTTGTCACATTACTTTTCGTTTCTCCAGTCTTTTTTATTTCGAACAACAGAAAAAAAAAATCCCGCACTCTGCTCTTGCCTCCCCCTTTTTTTTTTTACAGAAAACTCACGTTTCAGTCCCTCCGGACTTTCATCAAAAGTTGTTCCAAGTTGATGATATTTTCCAAAGCACCTGCACAAAAGACCTTTTGCGTGTGCAAGTTGTTTCTACGAAAACAAATACAGTCTTTTTAATCAAATGTAATGTTAGTTTAAGCCCCCCCGCCCAACACAAATACTTTTCATACAGTCCCTAAAACAAAACTGAAAACCAACAAGTGAATGGATGAGAGCGGGATCTGAGCAGCCTGTCCCCTTTCCACAGTTGCAAAGCGAAGTGCATTAATACCGCTAACGGTGGGAGGAATTAGCATGAGCGGCTCTAATGAGGGGTGGAGAGGGGGCCGAGGTGTCATGCATGTGAGTGGGGGAGAAGAAAAGCGCTGTGCTCGTCTCTGATAAAGCTCTGACTCACTCTATCTTATCCATTAGTCGTCTGCATGAAGCTGAAACGCACAAAAGCAGTCTGCTAATGCACAGATAACCTAGGGGTTCTCTCTCTTTGTTCCCTTCTTGCTCCCACTTCTGCATCCACTTTCCTCTTCCTGTTGCTCTGTCCTTGTCTCACCCCTCCTTTTCTTCCTCCACTCATCTCCCAGTGTTTCTCCTCCATTTCCACGTCTGTGGATAAAAGTTTAGACATTTTATCTCAACCCTAATGCTGTCTTCAGGTCAAATTTGATGTGTTTTCAAAAGTTTCTAAATTAAGTTTTTTCCAACCAAATTACCCAAAAATGATTTAAAAAAATTTGGGAGGGGGGTTTACTAAAATATTAGGTATGTTATCATACAAATTACATTTATTTTTAATTTGTTTTCTTTAAAGACAATTTTAAAGATCCTTTGGGGGTGTTTTCGGCCTTTATTTGACAGGACAGCTAAAGACATGAGAGGGAAGAGAGAGGGGGAATTACATGCAGCAAAGGGCCGCAGGTCAGAGGCGCCCGCTCTACCAACTGGGCTATCTGGGCGCCCACGGTGTTTATTGACCATTAATTCCAAAAAGACGTGTAAAACTAGTGGTAATTGTTGGACATTTTCAAACTGTTAGACATTTCCAAGGTTTTTTAAATTCAAATTCAAAGTACCCACTTACTGTAATTGTATAAAAGGCAGGCTAGGAAGATGTAATACAGCATTGGGTGATTAATTTGGGGTTTAAAGAGGCAAAACAGACAAGAAAACAAGTGCATGGTCGACTCTCTAGTGGTGTGTGGATCTTAACACCCCTTCATTGAGGTCAAGCTGGAGCCAGAAGCCACCAAAGATGAATGGCATGAAGATGTGGTCCCTTTGTTGTAAAATTCCCAGTCCACCTATTACATCACACGGGCCAGTAATGGTCCTTGATGAATTCTGAAAAACCGGAGGAAATTCATGAGTGTTTTATCACCTTCCATCCGCTTGTAATCGCTTGTTGAAAATGCTTTGATCTGAGATAATGGACTAATAAAGTGCGGTTGAGTGTGTGAATGGAGAGTGGGGAAAGACAAAGACAAGCCTTGTGATACGGATTCAAAATTCATAGCTTCTCCAGTCTAGTTTTGACATGTTTCTACAAAAGCCAAAGCGTTTATACAATAGAGATACATGGAATTTTTTGCCAATAAAACTGATAAAACAGCCCATGCACTCCCATCAGCCCATGCACTCCCATCAGGACTGTTTCTTTGGCAGAAAGTAGTGCCACTGAAAAGTGTTGACACCAAGGTCTGTCGATCAATCAGAGTCACTTGGAAAAGATGCTGCTAATTAAACCTTCTCTTGTCATGTTTTAATGTTGTGAGTGCAACAAATTGATTTCCATTAACCTCCCTTTGGTACAGGATGGAGTCAGGACTGGCAGACAGACATCACAAACCAGAGCAGATAAAACTAAATCCATCTGCATGGCCAGGCCACTAGGGTAAGGTAGATAAGAACACTTGTTTGTTTTGTAAATTGGATCAACTGATCATTTTTCATCCGAGATTAAAGTTGTATCTCCTAAATACATTAAGACTGAAACATAAAGCCACCTGAATTAAGTTCTGTTAATGATTGTTTCTGCCAAGTTACAAAATGTTGAAACTAAACATATTCAACAATGCAATCAATTTGTTTTTTCATACAATATCCACTTGTGCAATATAATATTTGCTCATAACACACTATTATTATTATATTTGAATGCTTATAATTAGGCAACAAAAGCCCTCAGATAAGATTATGGAAATATAGGGGTTAGTCCTGCGCTTTGTACACCCACCGTCCACTGTGCTGTGACTTTGAAAATCATACATCATACTATCATACATCATACTATCACACAACAAAATGTATGGAAGAACGCGTCCTCACTCCCATAATGCAAAATACAGACGCTTGGTCAGGAGCCTTTGGCGTTCTTATTGACGCTAAAAGTCTCCTTAAGCGTCTATTGGCGTCACTTTTGACGCAGTCGGGTTAAGGAAAAGATCGTGGGAGGGCTTATAAAGGTATATTTCCGTGACATGGGGGACATGAACGGGACAGTTGGGTTTAGGAAAAGAAGAACGGGACAGTTGGGTTCAAGTAAAGAAGAATGGGACGGTTAGGTTTAGGAGAAGAAGAACGGGACGGTTGGGTTTAGGAGAAGAAGAACGGGACGGTTGGGTTTAGGAGAAGAAGAACGGGACGGTTGGGTTTAAGAGAAGAAGATTGGGACAGTTGGGTTTAGGAAACGTGACACAAACCCCGTTCTCCGGGTGAAAGTCCTGTGTTGATTGACCCGTCCACCACACCGACCACCCTCCCTACATGTATTTGTTCTTTCCTACTACTCACTGTTGCTGTTGCTCTTCATACTACGTGACGCTGACCGCCACTGCCCAAGCATGCGTATTTCACGAGTTTGGAGTAAGAGGTTTGTAAGCAACTGTCCTCCCTGAAAAACAACCCCATAAGTTGTTTGTTCAAGCAGCGTTCATGACCCATATTTATGTTTTATTTTTAGGCATCATTGTGTTGTTCTATCTAATCCAATAGGAATATAGCCTAGCCTACACAGCCACAGATAGACAGCGTGTGACTCAGTGGAGAGTTTAGAGGACCAGGAGCAGAAGACGGTGCACTAGCAGTTGTGCCCTTCCTCGCAGGACGGATCCTGACATGACTCATCTGAGAGAATGCGTTTAATCCGTTTTGGATGTGTCTGCTGCAGCTGCACCAGAAGGCAGGATTGTACCTGTTACCTGCCCCGTAGCCTCCCAGGTGGTTGTTGTCTCATTGAAGCAGCATTGACACATTGTGAGCAACATAAATGGGAAAAGATGAACGGTCATGATGTTGCAGCAGTGTATGCAGCTAAATTAAAGCTCATAAATAAGATTGTGATAACGTATAATTACATGCTATAGGGACGAGTTTATTCTCACAAATCCCCTTTGTCTTACTGCAATCACATCTACTGGAAGAATCACACTTCCTGCTCCTTGCTGACTATGTGCCTTTGTCTTGCATCGCTTTAGTTCTTTAGGACATCTTATCTTGTGTAGACTGTTGAGCACACAACACATTGTGGAAATATGATAAACCCCATCTTATTTTCTCCTCCTCATATCCCGCATGGACATATAACACTCACACATATTAAGTGGAGATGCGATACTCTTTATATTCATATTCGGATCCTTTCAAGGCACCATAACATCAGATAAATTGAGCCATCACTACTGTTTCCATCAATTGTACTCGCAGGGTTTCTTTTAATTGGGAACATACTTGTACCTGAGGGGCAGATCATTCCCAGCATAGTGGGAACTTGCTCCAAAAATCATTTCATTGAGTCCCCATGAAGCTGTCTTAATAGCCCCCCAAAATAATATTTCTCGCCACGCAGTTCAACTTGGATGATAGCACACAGGGAGAGCAGAGTGCAGAGCAGACACATCGCCTTTGGATTTGGCTGATAAACTGTCACCCAGGCTGAAGCCGATGCGGTATTAGATTTGTGCGAGTCTGTCAGAGAAGGAAAGAAAAAAAGGGGGCAGACGCTGTTTGAGATCTCAGAGTGCATCCGCGTGAATCTTAACTCTTTGTTCCCATGTCCTTCTCCATAGTTATATAGGCTTTACTTAGCAATTTCTTTTGTACTTCAATAAGACCAGAAAAGAAAGTGACATGCACTGACATGGGGGAGGGGGGGGTTCATAATGCTGAAATCAAATCAAACCATCTAGAACGCACTCTAAAATCCTGTAGAAAAATCTCCTTTGGCCAGACATCCTTCTCAATTAGGTGAGCCAAGGCATGGAATGAGCCACCCATTGAGCTGAAAACAATGCAAAAACATAAGCTTCTTAAAGTCAAACTGAAGTTTTCAAATGATAATCAGACCTGTAGTGACTTATGGAGATGGGGTGACATGGGGTAGGGATGGTGTGTTTATATGTCTTATATTTGTAATGTGACTATGTTTCATACTGTATGTGTTTTTTGACTGTTTAAAAGCATTCTAGGGGTGGGTATTGGACATTAGCAATAAATGCTGTGATGATGTATATCATAATTAGAGATATCAATACCAGTATCTGAAAAGCCTCCTATTTTACATATGCTGCTAAAAGAATCAGCAAATACTGGAGTTTAAGCACCAATCTGATACCACATAATTTAGCCCTGAAGAAAATCTACTTTAAATTTGTTTAGTTAAATAAAAAAGTGCTTTTTCCATTTTGACTAATAAAAGAAAGTTCTGCAGCGTTCATTGTTTGTGTTTGTTCATGTTTTACAAAGAGTTGAGCCAGGCTGGCAACATAGATAAGATAGAGAATAGTAGTGTACAGCTGTTAAAACATAATACAATATGTGACACACTGGTATTGCATCAGTCCCCTGCGTCAAGATCAGGTATCAGAATCGGTATCAGGAAGCAAAACATGGTCTCGGACCATCTCTACTAGACTCAGAAAGGGGTTTATTGCCACAGTTTACCCTGGGGAATTATACATACTTACAAACGCAAAGGAGAAAGGAGGCTATTTATACACATATATATA
>NC_048424.1:22472827-22476388 GCF_013103735.1 Etheostoma cragini
ACATATATATATATATATATATATATATCGTCTATGTATCTATGTGGTAGCATTTGTCCCTATCTAATTTCATGACATGAAAACAAATGAGACTAAAAAAAGTGAATTAATAATGTCCAAAAACTTTAATTATCAAGGAAAACAAAGGGTTTTAACACAACAGGGACATTAGGCCCCTAATGATGCACTCAGTCCTGCAGTGTTACTTCTACCAACCCCCAGACTGTTTAACTGAAATCCTGCAGAGTGTTAGGCAGCTGACATGGTGTCATCATTGATATGGTTGCTGTGAAGCTGCGTTGACACCTGCACTAATCCATTGGACATGGAGCCCGGGGAAAGCAATCTAAGCACGGCCAGACAACCCCCCCCCCCCCTATACTTTCTTTATCAAGGTGACAACACCAAAGCTGGGGGGGAAAAGTGATGAACTGCAAAATACTGCATGGGAGGAGGGCAACAGATATGGGGAGATCCGTGGAAACTTTGCCGTTCCTCTTTTCTGACGGCATTCTCTTGGTTGGTATGATGTAAAACACTGCAAACGCTCTTAATGAATATTGACACAAAGGCCAGAAAAATCCTGTCAACAGCGTAATCAGTTCAATCTTAGCGCCGGGAGCAGAAATCCTAAAAGCTTTTTCTTTTTAGCTGATTAGAGAGAGAATGCTGATGATGGACTGGCAAACGCAAGTACCCAGACAGAATAAATAAATCAGAAAACATTTGATGGATTTTGATGGATCCTCCATGATTATTTTCAATTATTCCAACAACCAAATATTGAGAGGGCTCTCAGTTATATGAATGTGTTTTATTTTTTAATGGAAATTACCTAAAAGCCAAGGCACATTTTTTATACAAATGGAAGGCAAAAACAAAACACAAATTGACCTAAATACAGTATTCCAATAAGTCTGATATACCTGCAAAATACTGTAAACATGTTCCATTCTTTATGAAGCGGTCCCCCCTGTGTGAAGTCATTTATCTGTGAATGGCACATTAACCACCCGTCTGCGCCACGATCGTCTTAGCTGATAATGGAAAAAGATTACGCACATTCATTACCATTATCATTAAAATTATCATTATCACGGACTTAGCATAATAACAACCTTCAGCTGATTCCCTTCTCCAGCCCTTTCCCCCCTATACTTGCTGCTTCAGGTAGAGTAAAATAGCTTTTGACAGTGTTTCATGTGATGCATTTAATCTGACATATGAATACGCTGTGATCAATAACGAGAGCAAAACCATACATACGCTGCTTTTGGAGTGACATTCACTGACTCAACAGTGCCATGTTGATCCGTTTATCTTGAATATTAGTCAATACTAGGGACTGGAGGAATGTTTCAAAAATGCCTTTTTACAATAGCTTTTTTAGTATGCTTAAGCCACATTTTATAATGATTTTTAACTATTTTTGTATAACATAATTTTATACACTCTACCTTTGTTTAAAGCCAGGTACCCCTTAGTCCAATACAAAGTGCAACAGAGCAACTCACTGCGTTCTCAACACGATCTGGGACTTTCTCTCTCGTTAATGAAGTAATAATCAGGTGCGATGTGGGCACTATGATGCTGACTGTGCTCCCTTTAGAGCCGCAGGGAGACAACCACAGTGATGGAAAAAAAAAATATAATGATTACGGCAGGTAAGGAGGCTTGTTAACAGGATCACCTCGATCACCTCCAAATCACAAAAAGCCAGAAACACACTAAGCAGAAATGACAGACTCAATAAAAAAGGGAATGAAAGAGGCAGAATCCTAACAGTGGTTGCTCTTAAACAACAATGATCCCCCTGAGACGTGTTAGCCGGTGGTTTGTGCACACACAAGACAACTAATCCTTTTTCTAATTAACTCTTTTCTCATCTGCAAACAAGTGCCTATTTCTCAGCTCTTAGGATTCACTTAACTGCACAATCTCTGCACACAGGTAGAGTCACACTCGTAATGAAAACAAAGTCACACTTAAGGACTTCCTTACCTGTTTTCTGTGACGTAAAGGTATTTGTTCAGAGTCCTCCTTTCTGTGGCTACAGGAGAGTCTTTTGGTGGCTCAGCTCGTATCCTTAGGCTAAGGGTTTTCAACAACTGAACGCATGCCTCCTCTGAGGCTTCTTATAATGGCACACCCCTTCCCTCCTGGCTCAACCCTCCAGTTTTCTGCCCCCCCGCCTCCCTCCCTTCCCCTGCATTTCCCCATTCACATCATCCTAGGGGAGGGCTGGAAAGAAGGGGTGGATTCCCCCTATTCTGTTACGCACAAACCCCCGGACAGACACCCAACCCTGTGACCCGCGCTGACGTAGGAGGCGTCGCCTACGCCACCCGTTCCCGTCTTCATTGAGTCAAGTAATGGGGCTCTAAAAATATGCATCATCCACCGTGAGATTGATGCAGAATTCCTATGTCTAAGGTGTCCATGAAAACCCACAAGCCTCTATGCCAACCTGCTGCCAAGGTCAGGGAGACAATAGCATATCCAATCAGATGTTTTTACCACAGAAATTCAAGTGACGATAAAAAATGTTTAAAAAGCAGCGCCATGGAGATGATCACCGGTCGATAGGGTTGTTGGTGCTGGGTCAGAGAAAAAAACAAGTCTTTTTTGTTGGTGGTGGTGGTAATGTCGCACCTGAATAGGAGACTTTGTTCTTTCTTTTGTGAACGAAAGAATGAACAACGTAGAGAGCGTGGCTGAGTATGCAGACAGCCTGGGTCTGCAGACAGGAGGTTAGAATGAGTCATGGAGGACATTTGGGGACGGAAAACAAGACCTGCCCCAAGGTCCCGAGAGCTTTCTCTGTAAGCTGTAACACATGACGTCTACCAGAAGAATAACAACGATGATGGAGCAAACAGGATAGACAGCAACATAATTAATATCTTAACAATAACAACGTATCATATGAAAACAACGTGATGTAAGAGGTAGCTTATATTCATGAACCTACAAAGAAGTATCCCGTAAAGGTGTAGTTCCTCTCTGCTTTTTACGAAGCTTTACAGCAAGTTCCAGCTCATTGGTTAGCTTCCGGTCCCCATCTTTACTGTTCTGGTTCACTCTCACCACTCTCGTAGTGTTGTTGTTCAGCTGCAGCAGGCAGCTGTTTTCAGCTGAAAAAGCTCTGAAGCTGTTGAGAAGGTCATTGATTACTTTTGCAAGTGTTTTTTCACAACCCAAGGTATTGAACTATTTCAAATTCTGACCTTATAATGGGGCTAGATGAAAGGTTGACTTTCACCCGGGAGACCGGCACTTGTGTCCATTGTGACACCAATGTCAACCATTGACTGTTAATATGAATGGACAGAGCATGTGTGACATCACCTATTGGTTTGTGGAGATCTGATATGACTCATTGAGTCTGCCATTGATCGCGGCCATCCTGGTTGAAGAGATAGGGAGGAGCTGTTTACGCTCTACGTTCCATTACACACTTTAACTGACAATCACGTCATAGCCTAACGTTCTAAAACACCCCCTGCTTTATCGACGATTATACAAAAATCAACGAGACCATAATTCCAAAAATGAAAATCC